>NC_065516.1:34646274-34663240 GCF_006386435.1 Epinephelus moara | reverse complement strand
TGTGTGACGTGCACTTGGAGATAAAATATAGGCCTATATTAATGAAGGTTCATTAGTACGGTTTGTATTTCTCTGTAATGTAGCACAGTGTTAACAATGTTACTGATACTATTCTTTCTCACACCTTCAACTCAAACCATTGTGTTGCCCCGCCCAAATTATGTAATTTAATAATTAAGTGAATAAGTAAACATGCAGACGACTAGTCAACTAATGGCCCTACTGTATCCTCCATCAAATTGTCAGCTGGGGGCAGCTCTAAAATAAAGCACATTTACTGTCCCTGAAATCAGAATTAATGATAATAGCAGCTCTGTCCTGGTCTTAATTGGATGTCGGTACATTTACACTCACAGTAGTTAGTCCTCATAGCATCAAAAAACTTCCTGATAAAAAAAAAATTGATTTCCCCCAGGAATCTAGTACCATCAATAAACATGCAGTCTGCTCTCGTCTGCATTCTGCTCCAATTCAGTTGCTTGTCCGTCAGAAAATCCTTTTATTCCCAGTCCAGTCTGAACAGAACAGACAGTCCTGAAGGCTAAAACCCAAAGAGCCTGACCAGAGCCTGTCCTCTGTCCTCGAACAGGGAGGATTATGACCAAGCCTTTCTGTTCTCTCTGCTCTGACTCACTGCTACAGTCATCCATGGATGAAGGGATCAATGGTGAAGGATAGAGAACAAAGCAGAGGCAAAGTGACAGGATTGTTTCACAAGAATAAATGTTACTGTTTAGCATAACAATGGTATGTTCAGAAAAAGCCAAAGAGGAGAACGAGGGAGTACAACTAAAAATGACACAAGGAGCTCCGCCTGACACAATTTATACAAAACACAACCCGTCATTAGCACGACTGGGGTATATTTTATATCAGGGAGGCACCATAATATCAACACATCATTGGTATCGGCCAATATCGGCTTTAGAATGAACAATAAGAATCACCCAACATGCTTCTTCTTATTTTGTACAATGAACGAATATTACATAAACTGAAAAGTGTTGTATTTCACATCTATATCTGCTGGTGGGCCGTCACAATAAAAGTATGCATGTATAATGTGATGTTAATTTCTCTACAGAAGAGACTTGATGATCTCTGAAATCAATAGATATTGGTATCTGTGTCATCATGTGTCATGTGAAACAACAGGAGGGAGCCAGTGTGATGTGTTACTTTCCGAACAAAGTTACCACTGGTGGGTTCGTAAATAGTCACTCTGAACACCAGAGTGCACTCTAGCACAAACTGGAGAGTTCAGAAATTCGGAGTATTGTTGTTACCGTCCTGTTATTCAGAGCACCACACTCTCGGAAAAGAAGAGTGTACTCTGGACACTCTGTCTGAGGAGACGGAGCAGCAGTGTGCTATCAATTTTAATTTAATTCGTTCATCCATTGTCAAACAGAATACTCTATTTCTTCGAACAACCGTGCTCTATTTTTAGTTTAGAGTGTCAGATTGGACACTGCTCCACTCTCCAAGACTTTGCTCTGTTCTACCTGTGTCGGTCTCCAGCTTAAGCTGCGGCTAGTTTGACCACAGTCTTTTTGTTGGTTAGCCAAGCTGGGTCCAATCCCGTCCTACTGTGGTTCTCAGGTGGTCTGCAGACAATGTCTTATGTGTCTACTGACCATCACTCACATCTCCATGGTCAAACCAGCCATTGTTAAAATTGGAGCGCCACCTTTTTTTGACCTTAAAGCCCCTACAAGGAACTTTCATTTTGAGTTGATTTTGGCGACCCTGTGGACAAAAGCGGTAGTGTTTTGCCGGAATGAAGCCTACATTTCCCATGAGCTCTAGCACGTATTGTCGTAAAGACGCTTACCTGGCTCGCGCATGTGTTTGTTTTGGGGATGAATGAAACAACAAGACGGGAAAACTTTGCCCCCGCTCCTATCGGGGATCCCAGCTCACCTCTGCCGCGCCCCAGCTCCACCTCTCCGGCGTAAGCGCCACCGCCGCCGGGGTAAACGCAGCGGTCGGCTGGTAAGGCTGAAGGCCTGTTTGGCGAGCACTTCCACGGCTTCTTGGACTGAGTATGGAGCGGTGCCTCGCCTCTTTATTTCTCGGCACTCGCTGGACCCTGTCGACGCCTGGCTGGTACCTGTCGTCGGCCCGGATGAGGTGTTCCAGCCCCGCGGCCCCTGCTCTCCTCGTCCCCGCTGGCGCGGGGTGAATCTGCGCAACCTGCGGCCTCTGTGTGTGGCTCCCCGGACAGCTAACGCCGTGGACCCGCCGGCTCCTGCCAGGATTGGGCTGGTAAATGCTAGATCGCTAGCGAACAAAACGTTTATCCTGAAGGATTTCCTGACTTCCCGAGGATTGGATTTTCTCTGTGTGACTGAGACGTGGCTGACTGTTGGTGAGTCCAGTGCTTTCACAGAACTTTTACCCGATGATTGCTGCTATTTTAACTCCCCGCGGACGTCGGGTCGAGGAGGAGGAATAGCGACTATTTATAAGAGTCACTATAAATGTAAGCAGCTAGGTAAGATGACGTGTGCCGTCTGAGTGCCGTAAATCGTTTCGTCCTGGAAGCGACCTGGGGCGGACCCGGAGACAGTTTCCTAAAGGTATGGATATACACTATATAGAAATAGCTTATCTTCACACTGATGGTCTCATTTGCTGTTGTAGGTCACGCACAGACATCAGCAGAAACGAGAGACTTTTGCATATCCAGTTAAAAGTTCCTTGTCGCGGCTTTAAAGAAGTATTTCACTGATATAAGGAGGGTCCTCACATAAAACTATGCCGCCTATGCAATAAAGGGACACAAATACTTTTGACATTGGTGCTGTGTGACCAGAGAAAACAGAGAGAAAGGACTGTGGTTTTCACTTTTGTTCATTAGGTAGAAAACCTACAACTACAGCGGGGAACACCAGTGCTACTAGTGGAAAACAGTTAGTCTAGATGACTTTGATATGACAGTGCTGTATTTTACAGTTTAACTCACGTCATTGAGTCAAAAGATTGCTGTTGTAACTTTTCAGAGTTGTAAAATCAAGCCTTCAAACTCATGGACCTACTACGGTGGCCCTGCTGGGTCCATTTTTATTGACTCACTGGCACCTGAAGCAACACACCTACACCAACAAAGCTCCTTGTGTTGTTTTGGCGATGAGCTGTTTATGTGTCTGAACACATAAGAATCAAAGCTGTATCTCACACTGGCTCTGACAGGGTCCCTTGTGATGGAGGGCTCCATGTGCCTCAGTGACGGTAGGAGCCTTATGCAGACTGGGGACACTAGGGACAATTCCTGCAGGTGGGGCCGAGGGTGAAGCTCTGACCGCCTGGTGGCCCCACACTGCCATCCATCATGTATGCCTGCAGCTTAAGAGTTACTGCTTCATGTAACACAAACTACAGCCTTTAAATTGAGGATGAAATCAAGTTTTTTGTGGGTTACCTGTTGGGTACACGCCCCAATGCAGGACCCAACTGCACCAACAGGCAAACACATTTCTGTACACAGAGACAGGGGGGCGTGGCCGCATGCTGCTTGTAAACAGCGGGTACATGTCTGACACTTTGGGATGATTCTGGTACACTGATATATGTACGGTAATGACGACATAACTGTCCGGTACCGGTCCGTGAGAACTTATTTTGGGCGAAAGTAACGACATTCGTACAAACACACATTAGTGAAAGAGGCCCCATGTTCTCAACGTGTACACATGACGTTAGCATGAATGTTTGCTCTGTTCAGTGAGGCTCAGTTTGCTCCTCTAAGCAGCCACCAGTCCCTCAACATGTCCCACACACACCCAAACCACTGCAGAGAGGAGCACAACAAGTGTTGACCAGTCTACACACAGTAACTACGACAGCTGAGCTAAGCTAACGTTAGCTTCAGTTTCAGTTAGCACGTCAGCGGATGTTATTTTAAAACAAAAATTAACCTCTGACCTTTCCGTCCGCGTCAAACGGCTCATTGTAGTCTCCGTCTGCTCCGGAGTTGGAGGTGAGGACTCCTTGGTCCCAGTCCGGGTACGGGTTTGGGAAAGAGCGCTCCTCCATCTCTGCCTCTGTAGCCGAGATCAGCTTCAGCCGCTTGGACATGTTATCTCCCATCGCTACGGCGGCTCGGCGGGGATAAAAATCAGCAGGCACACTGTACGGCCAAAAGTGGGAATAAAAAATCGCGTTTCAGAAAATATCATATTCATGTTTAAATGACACCAAAGTGAGACGAATTAATAATATGAGAATGGGAAATAATCAGGAAAATGTGTTTTCATATATTTAAAGTTTGTTGCAATGTGTAAAGTATTATCTACTCCTCACTACATCATCACTAGGGACTGTTCGTAACTTATAAGGGGGAGGAGGAGGTGCAAAGAGATGGAGGCATGTCAAATCATTTTTAAAGCTCTGAGAAGGGACTTTTTCATTTCGGCGCAGGGGAGTGGCATACATGTTTAAATGGCTGTATTTTGTGTTTATTTCCCCGCTGTTGCAGGCAGGTTTGGAAAAATCACCAAAATGACACCCTTTAACACAGCCAAATTCTGTAAAAACAGAAATTAAAATTGGATTTCAAAATTTCCGACAGTCCTTGGACACATCATGTGTGACAATCGCTTCTGTCAGAACAAATATATTACCAAATCTGAGCTTAAAAAAAGTGATATTTCATCCAAATCATATTTTTCTTCTCGTTTCGTGTCATTTAAAATTTGTCCCAAAATAAAGCACTTGTACTAAAACACGACAAGAGTGAGGTTTTTCAACTTTCAAACATTATAGGGTAAGTTTTAAAATCTAATAACTTGTTTATGGTGGAGGGAGGGTTGTGCAGTTTCCAACAGTCACTCAGGGAGGCTCAAGGAGAAATATTTGTAGCGCTGGGGATTGTAAAGAAAATAAATTAATAAATAAATATAAAAAAAAGCAACACCCTGGTCACTCTGATAAGTAAAGAACAGTCCCTTAAAGCCTCCAAAAATTAAAAATTAAAAAGAAGAAAAAATGTTTGATTTAATTTCAAAAGGTTGAAACAAAAATATAATAAATTATATAAGAATATAATAACTATTCCTGCTAGCTAGAGAATGGGATAGCAACCTTTATTTGAAGACAATATAGCTCATAGGCCCTACAGCTTTATTGTTATGACCATATTTTAAATTTTGCATTTCAAAATGCAGATTTCTCGCCTAATTTTAGTTGTTTGGGAGGATATACGTGTCTATATCAGGGTTAAAAAAACACAGTATGAATATTTGTCATCCCTGGTTCCTTGGCATTATTATTCGGCTGTTAATTTATTTATTTATTTTTGGTTTACATATTCAGACTAAACTGGGGTCCTTATAGGAAATCCAGGGAGAAAAAGTTTGCTCACCTTAAACTTTCAAATATCTTAAATTAACAGCTAATATTGACCCTTACAGAGGAATTAAGTTAAACACCTGAGGGTAGAAAAAAACTTTAGCTAACGAATGTCACCTTGAGTAGGCTGAGCTTTCCACATAGGCCCCGACACTGGTTAATATTGGTTATAAAACAGATTTTAAAAATGTATGCAAAGGATTTCAATGCTATTAAAAATGGCTGGATTTCAACACCTCCTTTGTTTTGGTGGCTCAAATGAAGGTAAAGTAAGAACAATGAAATGCAGATCAAAATGCATCAGTGGAATCACAGAACAATTGTTGCTGCACTGTGATTGCTGTAAAATGAATCATTAATAATATTAGCAGCCTCAGCTATTATTGCTGGACACTGCAGGTACTGACAGGTGGGGCCAGGATCGGGCTTACCAACAAGCAGAATAATCAGCAGGCTATCCGATCAGCGGTCTCCACAGTCCCCAGTGTCTTCTACAGCTTGTTTGTCTGTGGTTGATCCTGCTCGGTGGTTGCAGCAGCCTCCAGCATCCCAGCAGCGCCTCTCAGCATCCCAGTGTGCAGCCTCTCCCGTTTCCCGGTGAATGGAAAGTGGGAGCGCAGTCAGAGCGTGCAGGCGGTGCAGGCTGCCATGTGTCACCGCATCACCGTGTCTCTCTGAGCCTCTCCCTCCTCTGCATCCTCCCCGCTCCTCTGTGAGCGCACAGAACCACCAGAGTGCTGCTGATGCTGTTTGGCAAATCAGAAACCCTCCTTCCGCCTCCGCTCGAGCGTGAGACACAGACCCCGTGCGCACCGTGCAGACCACAGGCTGCAGGAGGTGTCCTAAACCCGCACCACCCGAGCTCTCCCCGCCAGTACCCGTCGGTACCCAGCAGTAAGGCAGCTGACTCCAAATGTGAAAGGTGACAGATGGTGTTGGTGTGTGATGCTGCTGGGATTAGGCAATATAGCAACAAATCCACCCCCCATCACACATACCACCTCCCCCTGTCGCCTCTTTCATCCCCCTTTCCCTCTCTGTCACTTTCTCCATGTGCTTCAGTAGCCTCCATTTGCACGGTTTTCATTGCACACACCCTGTAATGCATCATGAGCAGCAAACACTGGCAGCCACCTTTAATTAGACACATCCAGAGAGTTTAACTTAATTTGATTCTCATTAGATTTCATCAGTTTGATAAAGGGAAACATTTCAGCATCATCTCAACAATAATTTCCAGCAGCACTTTACATAAATGCCTCTCTGACTCCCTCCTTCCAAACAGGCTGACCACTATAACAATTCATGAGATCATGGCACTAATGGCATTGGATTCAACTATTTCCCATCAACGCTCGCCCTCACTGTGTATCAGTAATCCAGTCCAATATACACCAGGACATCTACAGCAGTCTGACCTACTGCTGCCTCCCAGTGAAGCTTTCAGTCTCTTATCTGGTCTTTTTCTGTCACGCTATACTCTCCATCGCAGGAAATGGACGAGCTCTAAATGAATATGCTAAACAAAAGGGGCTTATCTACATTAGGGAGGGCAGATAAAGCCTCCTAGTTTGTCTGTATGTGGCTGATAATACCCTTTTTTAAAAGTAAAAATGGAATCAGCGTTGTCCATACCATGAAATTTGATTTTATGTATTCATGATTCATCAATTTAATCATTCAGTGATGTTTTCTGGGATCTCCATAAGGCAGTCTGTTTCATTTTTCCAGAGTTCCTAACCTCTGAATATGGATCTTATCTGCATAAGTACAGCTTCTGATCTACAAAGAGGATCTGAGAGTATATGAGTTGTGTGGTTCCTAACTGGCGGCTAGTAGCTAACAGTGCTAACCCCACAGACAACACTAGTGATGGCCAAATGAAGCCTCATGAAGCGTTTTCTTTATTTTCTGAGCCCACTAGATGGCACTCATGGTTTAAAGAGAGAGGCTCAAAGAATGGCAATTCAGTGTGCTTTCAACCTTTTGTTGAACAAAAAGCGCCATCTAGTGGGCTCAGAAAATAAAGAAAATGCTTCATGAAGCTTCATTTGGCCATCACTAGACAACACTTAACAACAACAGTGGTGACAGAGCTAATGGTGTTAACCAAGGAGGGAGCTGGAGGGTGGGCTCTACACTTTCGTCACCAGTGGTGGACAAGTTACTCTTAAAATGTAATATATTACATATTACTAGTTGCCTGCATTTGAAAGTAATGTCACTTGACAATATTACTCTCTGTGTAGAGTAATAAGTTACTTATTACACTACTTTTGCATTACTTTCACCAAAGTGACCTCAAAAGAACTGACGCTGATGTTAAATGGATTGAGGCTCATGACCTTTTTAAATGAAAGAATATTCTTGGACACAGGGAGGGTCAGGCAGAAGGTCAGAGTCTGATCATGATGAGATATGGATCAATATTTGTGGGCCTACAATATGAAACACAACAAACAAATGTTGATGTTAGCACAACAAACAGAATGGTCTGTGATTAAGTCTCTATGAGGAGCACAAATTACTACACCGGAGCTGGAGACCCACCTGCTGGTTTCCAGTGTGTCGGTCAGCTACAGCAGCACCGGAGAGAGAGTCATGCATAAGAACAGGACTGTGTGCCGGCGTTGCTCCGCAGTTGTAGGAGATGTGAATGGAAACACATCCAACATATACTGACATCACCCAGATGTGCCGATCACCAGGAACAGGAAAAAACAAACCAGAGGTCAGCTCTTTATCCCCACTGCCTTCTAGCAGCCAACGGGATACAGTGTAGATGTTGCAGGTATATTAATGAACTCTGAACACGATAACGCACAGTGCGGCATCACCCAGACGTGCTGGTCGCTGGCACCATTCTATTAAGTAGCATAAAATCACATGACAACACATAACAACCTTTGGGGGGTGTTTGTGCACCGGTGTAAGCAGAGTGGTGTGGACAAATGAAGTGGTACTGTGCTACGTGACATTGTAAACGTACTAATATTACCCAAAATCCTGTCGCTAACGTGTTATATTACTTTTGTGCTACTTTTGTAACACGTTACCCCAACACAGGTTGGTGCAGGGCTAAACCAGAAGTTAGCCACCCATAGGTATGTAGAGCACTTGCTCTACAGGCCAAGATCCGGCTAATTTTATATTTTATGGCATCTAGCTTTTTTAACTAGCTAGCAGCTAACAGTGCTAACTCTAATGACAGCACTTTTGGCTTCATGCGCCTCTGAGCAATTTTATTAGGAATGAATGGGCATCCGGTTGTCTCAATCAGTCCATGTTCAAAGCCTGGCTCAGTTCCTGCGGGGCCGGGTCAGGCCGGCTAATCACAACACATCACAAGCTTGAATTACAGCACACACAGATATGCTCAGGATGCCATTACTCCACATGTCTATACATAGCAAATGATGGTTTGCTGCTGTATTAATGCCCTGAATGTCACATTCACAACTCTCTGAATGAAACTAAAGCTCTGTTAGCATCCCCTAAAGGCTGCGAAGGTATAAAAACATCAGTACTGGATGACTTTGAAAAACGTAATTCGTGTATATATGCTAGGCTACTAGCACACAGACTTATCTCCCACCAAACTGTTGGCTATTGAGTTGCACTGTGGGTAATGTAGGCGCCACGTTTTGACTGGGAGGGCGAATGCGAAAAGGTGATATCTCTGCTACCTGCTGCATTGACGTGAACACTGTTTTAATGAAGATAATTACCTGTCTGTTATAAGTCTAACGACATTATAGGAGTGTGATGCTAAATCAATGAGGTACTCTGTTCAGGTCAGGAACAACTGTGATCATGTTTAAAGAAACCAACGTTCACTGTTGGTAGAAAAGGGAATGCAAGCAGTAACTTCACAACTTTTTCCTTTCCTTTCTAACAATTGCTGTCTTCTCTCTTGTGGTCGTCTTCAAGAAACGGTGTTCGTATCTGATTTACATCTGCATACATTTCATAAGAACAGATGCCAGAGAAAGAACAGAAATGTAGGCTAAACTACTGAGTTTAGCCCGAGGAGGTTTATGAAGGGGACTATAGAGAGCATGTCACATCTTTGAAACATCTGCTGGTTGAGCAATTAGCACGGTTCACTTGCTGAGTTTATACAGCATTCACCACATCCTACTGTACACAGAGTGCTACTGCCTGATCACTGTGTTCTGCTTTTCCTCCCTCTGGATCCAATACTCAGTGGGAGATTTTTGATGAAATCATGAAGGGCAGTAATGATGTCCTAATCCCTTGGAGACTGGCTGAAAACCCATGTAAATGCTGGGATAATGCCATGTATCTGTGGGAGTCTTATCAGTCGCAACTTTTCTTACAAGGTCCATGAGAGCAGCACCAGAACTGTCTTTTTTTTACCCTACTGCAACAATATATTGGGATACTGTACATGGAAGGGAAAGCAGATGGCGTCTGGAGTGACTGGTAGCCATCCAGGGTCAGTGCAGTGCAGGGTCATCCTGAGGGTCAGCAGGAACTGTCCCTTCCCTAGTTCTGTAACTGAGACTGTCATTCCCTGAGTCCTTTTATTAATAACGCAAACTTGTGCAGTTTATTTGCAGCAAGAAGTAGCAAAGGCTTTTTGATGTTTTAAGTCTTTCTATCCTTGATCATATTGCTGACAGGCAGCTCATATAGGTTGGTAACTCGTGTCGCTTCTTCTTTGTTCCAAAATAAGTCAGTTATGCTTCACATGTGTGTCTGCTCTCCAGTGAGGAGTGAAAATCAAAAGGAATCAGAAAACAAAATGGGTTGAGAAGAAATCCAACAACTGTACTGTCGGAAATCCATTGGACAATTTTCTTTGAATCTAAAGTTAAGTTTTCTTTCTCCAACACCCCCCAAATCTCTTCTCTATCTTCTTTACCCTCCTTGATCCACTCACTCCCACACCTCTATCCTTTTTTCTGCAGAGCAACTTTGTTAAGTAGTTGTAGATGTCTTGTGCACATTTTCACACCCACCTGCTCGCTAGTGATGGCCAAATGAGCCTCATGAAGCATTGTCTTTATTTTCTGAGTCCACTAGATGGCGCTCATGGTTTAAAGAGAGAGGCTCAAAGAATGGCAATTCGGTGTGCTTTCAACCTTTTGTTGAACAAGTAGCGCCATCTAGTGGGCTCATAAAATAAAGAAAATGCTTCATGAGGCTTCATCTGGCCATCACTACTGCTCGCACCACCTGTCCTAAATCCACCTCTTCATCACCTATCCCTAACTTCTTTTTCACCCCTCTCTCTCAGTAAAGTACTTACCTGATTACCTACCACCAGCCAACCACCTACCCTCTTGACCCTACCTCCTCTTGCCTTCTTCACTCTATTGCTCCTGACCTCCTTCCTCAGCTGGCCACCAACATCATTAGCCATTGATATTTGTTTGAATTTCAGTTCTAACATGATGTTATGTGACCAAAATTTAAAGTCAGGACAACATTCAATGCCAAATGTCAATTTGACAGAAAATACTGACAACAGATGATGCTGATATTTTTGTTGGTTGTTTTGTTATTCTTCCAAACTTCTCATGCCAGTGTCATCTTGATGTAGAATAACATCATTTAGTCAAAAGGTATGGAGAACAAAACCCAACGTCTGCAAAACATCATAATATTGACGTCCCTACAATGTGAAAGTCAATCTTTGTTAGACATTTAAAATATCATCAACCCCGATTTTCATTTCAACCCAAAATTCAACTTCTATCCAACATAAGAATCCAACGTCATTCTGGCTTTATCCCGACATCCGGTTTCAGCTGAGGTCATTCCTCATCTACCTCATCAATAGCTTTTTGATAACTAAGAATGAAGCCTGTAGGATTTGTCCGTAAATGTAGTTAGAAAACATGTTTCTGTAATACAACAAATCCTAGATATCGTCCTAGAAGATTGGATTGTAGACTGAGGAAGTTTCTATATTTAGGCTCCTGATGCTTCCATTTCTTTTTAAAACTGTCTACACTCAACTTTCTGCAAATCTCTACTGGAACAACTTTTTTGACCCTCACCAGTCTGGTTTCAAGGCAACCCACTCAACTAGTAGCCTCACTACTGGGGTCCCCCAGGGTTCTGCTCTAGGTCTCCTCCACTTTTCTCCTAACACAAAAGCCTTGCTCAGACTGCAAGCACAAATCAGGTTTTAGTTCATATCCAGATGGTACCCAGATTGATTTTAGTCTGAAAGAGAACACATAAAATATGATTTTTGCAAATCTGACCCAAACCAAATTTGAAGGCAACACATTCCCATTTCGACCTCGTCACATATCGATGTTTGGTCATGGACTTTCCACACAGAGATGCAACGTCCAAGGTACCCTGGGTGTGTTGGTTGTTGACGTTGTGGGATGTTGTGTCAACTTCAGCCTGTTACATGCATTGTCTGTTTTCAAAATACACCTCTGTTTTCACAGGAAATGTAACACTGATGGTTTTTTTTTCCTTTAATAACAAACACCCGTGGATACATTTCGACAAAACACACCTACATGGTTGAGTTTAGGCAACAAACACACGTGGTTGGGTTTAGGAGAGAAGAACAGTGTTTGGCTTCACAGTCTTTCGGGACACGAACACCGGCCTCCTGGATGAAAGTTGGTGGTTGCTGGACCCATCCACCACACCTCTGACACACCCTTCTTGGACTTCCGCCGCCTTAGCATTCGTTGTTGCACCCCCACGTTTCCCCCTGATGCCGCTGGGCATCGTCAAACCATAACGACAGCTTTTGTCGTCAGTGTCTGACTCCTAATGTCACTGACCAAGCGCCAGTTTAATGACTTTTGAGTGAGACCAGGTTGTTGAAGGTGGTTTGAAATGTGATTCCAATCAGATTTGCACAGATCTTTCTCAATTCAGATGCTCTGGTTGCTCAAATTGTTTTTCAAAGTGTCCTTGAACACAACACACAACAGCAACGGAAAATCCAGAGTGATAGAAGCTTTGAATAGAAGCATGCTGCTACTAGCAGAGCACTAAAGAGGAAACATGAGGAACAACAGTCCGTGGACAGACGCCCAAATAATTTGTTTGGAGAGAAAAATGATGGACCTCCATTTCTCGTGCTTCCGCATTGGAAAGCCACACCACTAGCATTGCTACGTAGATACTGATGCCTACGTTGTTACCACAGCAACCCATGCAAATCGGTCAATGTCTGAACACTAGGGCTGTAACGGTACATGTATTTGTGTCGAACTGTTCCGTACGCGACTTTCGGTTCGGCACGACCCTGTACCGAATTATTGGGCGCAGGATATTATTTTATTTTATTTTGTTTTATTTTAATTCCGTTTTTGCGAGCCGAACCATTTAAAATATCTAGTTCCCCGACGGACATAATTGTGTGACGGACCGAGTCCCGTAAATCTCCGCTTTCACTTTGTGCAGCGCATTCTCGCATTTTGACAACATGGCAAGTGAGCCTGACGAACCTGAAGACCCACCCGCAAACCTTAAGTCCTCCGTTTGGGAACACTTTGGTTTCAGGGTAAAATACGAAGATGGAAATAAACAAGTGGACAAGACAAAAGCAGTGTGCCGACACTGCAGAACAGCGGTCGGGTATGTACTTGGAAACACGTCTAACATGCTAACGCATCTAAAGCGACACCACCCGAGTTTGAACGTTAACCGGCACGACTAGAAAAAGCAATCTGGTGCAAACTACGATATCGTCGTCGTTTAAAAAGAAAGAGCGTTTCCCTGACCATCGCGCTAAAGAAATAACCAACGCCATTGGAGTTGAGTAAAATTGTTTAAGCTGCACTTTAGATATAAGCATGTTTTGTTTACTGCACTTTAACAAAGTGGGAAAGCTAAGTAAGTTCCTAGTAAAACTGAATCTGAGCAGGCTTTAAAGCTGACCAGCTGCACTATACTTTTTATTTTAATTGAGTAAAACTGTTAAAGCAGAAATGTATATTTATATTTTTCATTCAAAAAATGTGTTAAAAAAACAGCAGGATTTTATTTTTCACTTTTATATTTCTATTTTCATTCAAACAATGTGAAAAAGCAGGATTTTATATATATTTGTTTCATTCAAAAATTGTGTAAAAAGAGTTAACTGCTGTGGTGGTATGTTTTATTAAGGTTACCAATAAGTAAAAGATATTTAATAGTTGTCTATTTTTTTCATTACTGTACCGAAAAAAACCGAACCGTGACTTGTGTACCGAGGTACGTACCGAACCGAGATTTTTGTGTACCGTTACACCCCTACTGAACACACAAATCCATGCAGACAGTTTGTCTTCAGGATCTGATTTAAGAAAACAATTCTGATTCCAAGCAGTCTGAACGTAGCCTAAGTCACTGGGCTCTGTTATCCTCTCACATTACTTTTCCTACCACAGATATGCTGATGACACTCAACTAATTCTGTCTGAAACCCAGGTGACTCTGTAGGTCTAACATCTCTCAACAGACCACCTGAAGCTCAGCCTCGAGAGGACTTAGCTGCTCGTCTTTCCCCAGAAAGCGTCTCATGTCCTCGACCTCTCCATTACCATCCCACAACCCACTCCTGCAGATTTATTCTCCACATCAGGAGGATACATCTGGCCCCAGTTCTTGTCATTTTATACCTTGACAGCTGCACCGCTCCCAAAGCTCCAAAGTTTAAAGGGGCTATATCCTCATATCTTGTTTATTTGTGGAAAAGATTTTTTTTTTCTTTTAAAGTATTGTAGGTGGGGTTATTTCTGCTGGATACAGTTGTTGCATATGGCGTCTTAAAAGTCCTGTTGTTACAGTCGGTTGTTACACCATTTACCTCACAACAAAACCTTTCAAATCCAGCAAGCTTTAACATGTAAATAAGACATATTTGAATATGTTATGAAGTAAACAAGGCCACCAGTTCCCCCCTTGCTTCCAGTCTTTTGCTCGACCAAACAAACCCCGGATCTTTCACTAGTAGCAGAGGAACCATGTTACGATTTTAGCAGATTTTTTGACTCATTTAAAGTGACATTTGTGAGACTACTGACAAATTGTGGCATTATAAGTTATTACCTTATCATTTGCTCTTTTCCTCTCTTGCCCCAGAGGGAGAGGAGATCCATACTCATCTGTGCTCCTCTGCCAGTGACACACATTTGCTTCTCATTTCCATTACAATACGCCGCTCTTTCAGGGCAATTGCCAGAAATGCAGGCTCAGCTTTTTCTCTGGCTGTGTGTGAACCGAGGTGATGAATTACTTTGGTAATCTCAAATATTTCTCCTATTCCTCAGCTAGATATGATATCTGTGAGCTATTGCTGCAGTAATAGTGTGAGAAATGTTCATTTTGCTGTTGTGTTTTTAGATCCAGCAGAACATTGCTTTGCAGATCAGACAGATGTGCCGGCATAAATTGAAAAAAGCCGATGCAGAATTACTCCGCAGCCTCAAATTGCCCACTCCCTCGCTTCATTGACGGCTAATTCATCAGGCTGTCTTGCCAAGCACAACATACACAGCAGTCACACACACACACCAACACTTACATATGTTTTAATTCATCAGGAGTCCTGGAGTCGTAGATGAAAAACGAGCAAGAGCATTTTATTAACATTCTCCACAATAAAGAGGAAATCTCATCTCTTGATGCTCAGGAGAGTCTGAAGCTGTTTCCCCTCCGAATGCAATGACGCAATCGTGCATGCACAGTCTGAGTGTTGTGTTGTGTGAGGGGTGCTTTACACAAACAACCCTCTCGGAAGCTAATAAATGTATATGTAAAGCAGCTTTTAAGAAACAAGGCTGGTGTGGCAGCAGCTCAGTCTGGGACTTGGCACATAGGATTTTTGTCCTATGGATCACTGTAAATTTATCACGTTGATCTGGTCTGTACGACATCTATTGCACGCCCTCCTCATTTGCTCTTCCTGAAGTTTCTACCATTTTTTTCCCAGTTAAAGGATTTTTTGGGAGTTTTTCCTTATCCGCTGTGAGGGTCCAAAGGACAGAGGGATGTCGTATGCTGTAAAGCCCTGTGAGGCAAATTGTGATTGGTGATATTGGGCACAGCACAGAGCTGCAGAGTTGAATATCTCCCTCGAACAAACTATTCTTACAGCTTGGACTTCCATCTGTATGCATGCCGTTTTAATTGGTATTTCATGTGCTTTAATGTTTGGCTTTAGACTGTTTACTGAGGGAAAACATCTAGTTTTACAGATCAGTGTGATCAGCATCTTTCACTACTTCAATCACCAAACAGGATGACATCACCTTACAGCATGTCTGCTTATTGAAGCCCCATAAATCCAGGTGTTTAGCCCTTGGAAGCCTTTGCTGAGAATGTACCCGCTTCATTTATCATTATAAGCCTAATCCAGAGGATATAAATTTATTAGAGCTCCTGCCTCTGCCTCTGCCTCTGCTCTGTCTGCCTCCTGACCCACGCTCCAAACTCCACTTACCCCAGAACGACACTTCAGCTTCCCTTCAGAGCCCAGAGAGTCCGGATGATTCACCCTGGTGGATTTTGCTCAGTAGCTTTTCCATCTGATTTCTGTCTCAGAGGCTTCATTTAGATAATTATCATTAGCATTAATTGGCTGTTTCTTCAATTATTCATGTTGATGCAATATTGACTCAATGAGTCAGAGAGGTAAAGCCCCTATTTATAGGATTTAAAAAACAATCCACTTTTGGTGACTGGCAGTGATGGAATCAAAAAGACACTGTGGTGGATAGAAGTACAAGAAGAACTGAGATTCTCTGCTTTCAGTGAGTAAAAGTAGTAATACCACGTTGTAAAATACTCATATAAAAGTTCTGTATATATAGAAATTTATAGATATCAAATAATGTACTTTGTTACTTTTCACCACTGCCCAAAGTGATATTTTTGTTATTGCCTCCTTAGTGAGAAGGGATTTCTCACACATAAACACAAACTGCAGCCAACTACAGGAAATGACACTCTGACATCTAATTATCTGAACTCAACTTTAAAGCCAAAATATAAAATAAGTGACCTGTAAAAGAAGGAAAGGTCAGTCAGTGACTGCGTTTGCATTTTGCACTGGAGCCAGAATTTGGTGTCAGTTTGAGTCAATGGGCAGGCATGACAAATCACACTACAGCCCATCATATCTTTGTTGTTTCACCTCTGACTGAAAAATCCTTCCACAAATTAAAAAAGACACACAACATGAAGTTGACTGATGTTTAAATCTTCATTGTTACTGATCCCTAAACAGATCATAGCTCTGTCCATCAAGCTGTCATTCAAGCTCCTGTTTGCTCCAAGATAGCTAACGCTACCTGCTATTAGCATGTAGTATTATAGGCTACATTTATTTGATTATCAATAATTAGCTAAACCTCAAACTGTTAATGACATTTACTAATACTAGTCCATAGCCATTGGTAGCTTTGTCACCTTCTACCTATGCCAGTCCTCAATGCCTATGTGCAGTTTCACATAGATTGACCACGTCAGTGAGTAGAAAAACGTGGGACAGACAGAATGACTGACTGACAGAATGACCCACTGACAGTTTGCGTGATTATGTACAGCATACCATACCATGACTTAGTCATACCAAAAATTAGAAAACAACACCAACATTGGTCCACAGGGGGAGCCACAGCGA
>NC_065516.1:34602012-34646011 GCF_006386435.1 Epinephelus moara | reverse complement strand
TGTTCCTCATGAGGAGAGGCATCTCTGTGCAAAGTTTCATGTCTCTACCACATATGGGGCATGAGATATGCCCATTCAAAGTTTGACATTTCAATGGGTTGCTATAGCGCCCCCCTTTGGCCAATTGATGTAATATTGCTTCATTGGCTCATGACCCTCTACCACTGTGCCAAATTTCACATGGATTGACCAAGTCAGTGAGGAGAAAAACATGGAACACACACACAGAGTTTTCCTCATTATATAGTAATATTCAGAGGGGCTAACGTTACGTAATGTTTCTATTATTGTCAGTTTGGACCTTTGTCACTTATCTTGCGGCTACTTCTTATTTAATTCATCAATGAAATAAGTTACACTTTGCACTTTGTTTAGCTAAAGATAGCAAGTCATATATCTGTTGAGTTGACCTTGCACAGCGTGGTGCTCGGGCCCAGAAGAGTGAGAATAAGACCTGTAAAACCTGCACCTGATCCAAGCCTCGGGCTCGACTCCACAAAAAGGCCATCAATAGAAGAACTCTGCTACCTTTAGGAAATAGACTTTTATTGATTTTAAAAGCCTGCATTACATTGCCACACAACAATAACCTATCTCTCACTTCGACAGGCAGGTTCTATGTTTATGCAAATGGATTTCCCGTCACACAGATAAGAGCCGCTGCCGTGAGAGGAGGAAACACACAATCAGAATCCTCTGTCGACCTTTTATAACTTGACAAAATGAACATTTTCAATGGGTCCTTTTGTAGCCATTTCCTGTTGGCGTGTTTGTTAACGTAGCAGCTGATAGGAAATAAACAGGGACCAAAACTGTTCCTATAGCAACAGAATTGCACTGACAAGGTCTACAGAGACCAAATAAGCATCAGAAGTGGCAATTTACAGGTTTCATCTATCTGGCAGCACCTGGAAGCTGCTAGACATCCTGCCAGATTCTGTCTCATTCATTCATTCCTGATTCATCCTTATAATCTATCATTATGTCATCGTGATTGTTTATGCTGTGACTTTATTATGTTGGTTATTCTGTGCATAAGACATCTATTGCTTGTGTGTCCATGCTGTGAGAGGAATCACTCCTCTGTTACAGCTCCTTTAGTCTTTTACTGGGGGGGTGGGGTCCTTTTCCGAGGACAGAGGGTGTCACACGCTGCAGATGGTCCCTTGAGACAATTTTATGATTTGTGATATCGGGCTATATAAAAAAAATTGAGTAATAGAGATGACATTAAGATTTAAATAAAGTCGGCCAGTGGTGCTTTCAGCACTATTCAGAGAAAGACTCCTATTGGTTTGAGGAAAAGGGAGTATGTCAGACAACAATTTATGAATTGGCAGTTGATATGCAACAGTCAAAACTGATGTTGTCCCAAACCATGACCCATATTGTTGACCCTTGACCTGTTCTGAGTTGCACTCAAAGGTTGCTTTAGCTTCATGCGTTTGCATATCCTGTTTCCAAAAACTCTGTGCCATATTTCAAACAGTCGTATGGAGCTGTTTGGAAGGTCCATATCAACAGCGAGAGCCTCTTGAGAGAACACAGACGTTCTTCACCCTCGGGCCTTGCAATTCTACAAATATGGAAGATGCAGTTACAAGCATACACGAACGCCCCTTTCACACAGCAAACTGGAAATGAACAAGACATTACCTGGAGGAGCTGTACGGGAGAACACAGATGTCTAAATCAGTTGGATTCGGCTTTAAATAGACTTCACCATGGCAGCTACAAATTCTATGTAATGTCCGATTGAGCCCATGTGTGAATAGAAAAGGTCGAGAATTCAAAGTGAGTCAGTGAACGTGTTAATGACGTTTCTATTAGAGTTCTCAATAGGCTGAAAAAAATTACAACACTCTTGACCAAGACCCAATTCTTTCCCACAGCCCGAGCCCTTCCCTACCCGGCCTGTTCCTGATTTTACTCTTCCTTCTTTTCACCACATCTTACTCTTTCTCCTCTTCCTCTCAGATTTCCTTTGTTGATATCAACACCCAACTCACCTGCGCCACATGCACTCTGAACTGGCTCATGATCTAGTCAGTTGGTTTAATCACATCATTCGAAACTATGAACTATTTGGAGTCATTAAGGTCGGAGGTACCTAGCTAGCTTGTCTTGTTTAGTGATGGCCAAACGAAGCCTCGTGAAGCAGTTTCTTTATTTTCTGAGCCCACTAGATGGCGCTCATGGTTTAAAGAGAGAGGCTCAAAGAATGGCAATTCAGTGTGCTTTCAACATTTTGTTGAACAAAAAGTGCCATCTAGTGGGCTCAGAAAATAAATTTGTTGAACAAAAAGTGCCATCTAGTGGGCTCAGAAAATAAAGTAAGTGCTTCATGAGGCTTCATTTAGCCATCACTAGACAACACTTAACAACAACAGTGGTGACAGAGCTAATGGTGTTAACCAAGGAGGGAGCCAGAGGGTGGGTGCACAAAACAAACAGAAAATGCTTCATGAGGCTCTGCGGTGGGTAGTAACGCGTTACAAGTAACACACGATCACCAATCCTGACCTGACCCGGCCACGAAGATCATGTCAGAGCCAGGTCGAAACGAAGAGCAAGCGGGAGCTGCCTTCGACCATAGCCTGCTATATAGGTGAAAATATATTGTATGTTTTTTTCATTATTTTGCACTGGTCCGCACACCCTAAAAAATATTCAAACAGAAAGTAACTTTACTTGAGTAAATTATTAACCAGGTACTTTTTACTTTTACTTGAGTAATTTTTTATGGCAGTAATTTCACTTTTACTTGAGTACAGATTTTCAGTACTCTACCCACCCCTGATGAGGCTTCATTTGGCCATCACTAGTCTTGTTTCAGTTGTGCTTATCACCATAGTTACAATGTAAAGATAAAGCACATGCGTACTGATGACGTGATGATGCCAAGGGACAACGGGTGTAAATTAGCAGTTCTGCTAACTGCGGCGTATTTACAGATGTATTTATACTGATGTTCATCACTATGTCTCTTCCAAATAAACTCTTAAATAAAAATGAAAATAAAATGAAGATGTTGTGACCGGACAACAAAACCATGATGCAATCTCCGTTAGCTTGGCACTGGCTACTTTTATCCCCAGTGACTCTCTGCGCTCCAGGCTAACAGCTCACCTAGCCTGGAGCTAAGTGCAGTGCGAGCAGGGCTCTGGTGGCTTGTGTCTCTGAATGCATTCATTTATATATGAATTTAAATGGAATTCACATGCGTACATTTATGCAAAACTGCACCCCTACAGTGACCCCATTCAGCCCCTCCATTTCCCCAGCAAACACCACCTCATCTACAAGCTCTGTGCGACTTTGATCACAGTGTTGTAGATGGGACGAGGGAGATTATCACCATGGCAACTCGCTACATCGCCATGATGACAGTTTGCAGGAATTCTGGGGGAATGTGCAGCAGCCTGTTCGCCTTACGAGGGGACAGCCGGCCATATCCTGCCACACACACACACACACAGGAATTAATCAGAGAGAGAAGTGGGTCGTGGCTCAGAATTAAGACAATGACCTCTGCCCAGTGGTCACTCTCCAGGCCTGGACTTTTAATTACATTGACATTCACATAGTCTGAGAGCTTGTAGTGGGATGAACAGAGCAGTGTTGGGGACAGCGGCTCCCAGTATCAGGTCAGGGGACTCCCAGTGCTTCTCTTCTATCCTTTAACGATTAGTCCAGTGTTACTTATTTTTTTATTTTCAACAAATCTGACGAAAAGACCCAAACCTAAACGGTGGTCAGCCTTTACTCATTAAATCTTCATCGCTGTATTCATACTGTTCATTGTGCTCATTCATTTACCATTTGTTCATTTCATGTGTGTGTTTGTTGTTTGTGTAGTTATAAGTTTGATAAAGCTTTTCATTTATAAAGAACTTGATTATGTGGTTTGCTGTGTACTAAATTAATTAATCTCTGTTTTCAAAGGGTGGATTTAAATTCTGTTGTTAAATTTTTAACTCATTCATTCTGATATTCAAAGCTGAGCGCAATCACGCTGCTTAATATTTTGTCGTAACTCATGTGCATGAATAATTCTGAGGTTTATTAATTATTGTTATACATTTTGGTGTTAATTAATGCATTTATGCTACAACTTCTGAGAAGCCTGTCATATCAGCCTCAACAATTTATGGTCTCGACAGACAGACATCTAATTACAAACAACAACACTGCTGCTGCTGCTGCTCCATAATTGCATTCATATTAGAGGCACTGCTGCCAGAGAGCAGCATACACACACACGCACACGCACACACACACACACACACACACACACACACACACACACACACGCCTCGTGCAGAGCTTGTCTGATGTGTATTTTTGGTCTCATCAGAGCAGGGAGTCTTGCAACATCATGGAAATACAGTAAACTGTGCCAACGCTGACTCATCATTTTCCATACCCCCCCAAGACCAATCTTTTTACACACACTGCATAATACACCGATACGCAAGATGGCCCAAATACTCCAAACACACCCCGGTGTCCTCAGCTGAACCTCACTGTTGGCAGTTTCCCTCGTGATGCTCTCGTAATCGTTTTTTTAGTCTTATGGGCTGACTGGGGCTGATGACAACATTACCATATGAATTCTAATGAGGGACTTTATATATCCTGCACCAAATGATCTGTTAAACAGTTTAATTTAACAGTAAATTGACTGTTAATCCCAGGTGGGCTCATACTCTGCGATCAGACCCGTTACCAAGAGAAGAAGACGTTATTAGTATGGTACTTTGCAGGATGAAATGAGGTGGCTGTGGTTTAAGCTGGATTTATATTTGTGCGCAGACCCTGCACATGTCCTCTACACCATTGTGAGCATTTATACTTGTGCGGTGGTGTGTCTGTGTCACTCTGCAGTTACACTTCCAAAACACTAGTCAGCGGCAGAGCTTTCTGTGAAGTGCTGTAAGTTTAGTTGATTCAAAACACACATTAAACACACATTAAACATGGCTTAATAGAGACAGTTTCAAACACAAGTACACAAATCAGCTTCACTGTAACTCGCAGCATTCACAGACAAACACTTGTCTTTATCTGGACACATTTTCCCCACAAATACAACATGCTAACGTTATTAGCACAAGCCTATGGCATTTTACATTGTATAAATTAGCCTAGCAGCTAGCAGACTTTTCCTCTACTCATATGAAGCCAGGGACAACAGCAACATTTAACAAAGGTAACGTTACAAAAGCTCACAAGGTCCACTGACCAACAAATACAACATGCTAACATTATTAGCACGAGTCAATGGCATTTTGTATAAATTAGCCTAGCACCTAGCAGAGATGTGCGTTTGTTGCTGAGGGAAAAAAAAAAGTCAATTCGCAGTGTTGTACTGACGTAGTGCGTTAACTCAAAAGAGACTGTGTGTAAACTGCAAATTTCCCGTGAAAACAGAAGTGTATTTTGAAAACAGACAATGCATGTAACAGGCTGAAGTTGACACAGTGTCCCAGAACGTCACCAACCAACACACCCAGGGTACCTTGGACGTCGCATCTGGACACGGAAAGTCTGTGAGCAAACGTTGATACGTGACGAGGTCGGAGTGAGAACGTGTTGAGGAAGACGGTACCAGTTACACCGAGAGTCTCAGGAAGACCTTCTACCCTCAGGACACAAGGATCCTTCCTATATGAGGTCACTCCCTAAGACTGGCCCAGATTACTGATGATCGAAACAGAAAAACACGTCTGTAAATCAGCCGACAGATGAGATGGAGCTGTGGAGTCAGAGGTTAGAGGATTTGTTCATTTCAGTTGTGTTAATATTTAAATGTCAGACAAAAAAACAGCCTGTGTCCATAAAGTGCATCTCTTTATTTCACTGGATGTTTATGATGTAAATAAAATGGAGACACGCACAGAGCTGGGCGTGAGGTGATGTGGTGGAGAAATAATGCATTACTCAGATGTAGATTTATAGTGTGCTGTCTTTATAAATGTGGAGGGGAGAAGAGGGGCACATGAAGGAGAGAAAGGAGGAGGGCGTTGCGACGGAATTTCCCTCTGAGGGATCAATAGGGAACAATCAATTATAATCCGATCCTGGCCAATCCAATCAAACTGCAGAGTGGTGGGGGACGGAGGAGAAGGAGGAGGGGTGGATGATGGATGAGTGCAGGAGCTGGGGAGCTGAACAGGAGAACATATGTCCTTCTCCAGTCTCCAGTATTTATTTATTTATTTATTTATTTATGGGGTCACATTATTATTTCATACTGGATTTTATGTGACTGTTCCCAGGGGTATTTTTGTATACATGTTGTCTTCAATGTGGAAACAAATAAATAAAGTTATATACAGAAACATGTTTAGCTGACTCACGTATTTATTTTAATCCGCATACAGTGATAAAGACAAGGGCGTCATTTTGCTCTGACGTTGCGGGGGACATGCATTAAGTGGGGGCTCCTGATTGGTAACAGGCGATCGTGTCATGAGTGGGGATGAGAGGGGCATTGAATCCACTCTGATGTGGTGCAGTTATGTGACAGACAGCAGCGCCCCCCAGTGGTGACTTCTGGTAACTGCAGCGAGCCTGCCATGGACCAGGTGATGCCAACAGAAGGAAGAAGAGATGATCATTGACAAGGTGCAGAGTTCAGTCCTCCTCCAGACACAACACAGACTGAACAAAGACATGATGGCCGATTATGTTAAAGCAGCTGAGCTGATGGCATTAATATAAAGTGAGAATAATAGAGATGCAAAGATTAGTCAGTCGGTCGATTATATTTCCTAACAAGAACATAAAAGGAGAAGAGAGACGATGGACAGAAGGGGAAAAATAACGCTCCAAAGTTCTGCAAAACTTTTGCCAGGGAAAAAGAAATATTGCTACTTTTCAAGAAGGTGTATTTAAATATTTCTGCATACTGAGGTCCCTGAGGAGTCGTGGAATTACATAAAGTGGGTATAACTGTAAAACTGAGTTGATAGCTTTATACTCTTTACACTGTTTCAGTTCTGCACAGTTTGATCAATATTTGATTCAAGTAGGCTCAAGATTAAATAAATAAATAAATGATGAAAAAAATATTTGTTCACTCATGATTTGATCTAATTTCTTCAATCAGTGTTTGATTTTACTCTCTGATCATTCATTGGAGGACATTTTTTTCAGCCACGTGACCACGTCTCCTTCTCAAAATAAGAAAAATAACAGTAGATACAAAATTCACATGGAAATATAAATTTTGCTTGGTGAAAAATTCACACAGGGCTGTCTTCAGAAAATGTTGTGCCCCTGCCCATATTTCCAAACGGCTGGCCTGGTTACAACTACTCTGTGAAGCTTCCAGCTGCAGGGAAGAAAGAGAAGCATCACCTGTCCTTTAAACCACGCTGAAATGCTGACAGAGCAAAACCCAGAAGAAGAAGCAGCTTCCAGCGACAATCGCTGACAACATCAGGCCTCATTTTTTATACCAAAATCATGAAGTGCTGCTGTGTCTCCTCAAAACTGAGATCTCTGCTTTTAA
This sequence comes from Epinephelus moara, assembly GCF_006386435.1. NCBI lineage: Eukaryota > Metazoa > Chordata > Actinopteri > Perciformes > Serranidae > Epinephelus > Epinephelus moara. The sequence goes on along the minus strand of NC_065516.1, from coordinate 34,638,492 downwards.
CTCCTTTCTGACCTCTGCAAGAACACTGAAGTACGTTTCATATACTGTGGGTGAAAATGTGGTAACGTTAGCCATGTTACTGTTCCATGTGATGTTGATCTGTGATGTTATGATAAGAAAGAGGGAGGAAGAGATGGAGCATGAGTGGGAGACTGTTAATGTCACAGTTATATTTGCCTCAAAGAACACTGCGATCATCTGCTGCTGGTTCATTGGAGGTTCCCACCAACAGCTGGAAGAAGATCAGGGATGCAGCCTTTGTCAGTGACGCCCCAAAGCAATGGAACACACCACCAATAGATATCAGGGAAGCTAGCTCGCTAAATATTTCAAAAGAAAGCTAAAAACGTATCTTTCACTTTAGATTTTAACATGCTCTGACTTCCTGATACAGACCTGAAACTTCTCATGGACAGGATCTCGAGGAGCAGCCGGGGGAGGAAGGGGTTCGGTTTGGGGACTTCAGAATTGCATCTCCTTTTTTTGCAGATGATGTGGTTCTGTTGGCTTCATCATGCTGTGACCTCCAGCATGACCTGGGGGGGTTTGAAGCCGAGAGTGAAGCGGTCGGGATGAAAGTCAGCACCTCCAAATCTGAAGCCATGGTTCTCTGTCGGAAACTGGTGGATTGCCCCCTCTGGGTAGTGATGGCCAAATGAAGCCTCATGAAGCATTTTCTTTATTTTCTGAGCCCACTAGATGGCGCTTTTTGCTCAACAAAAGGTTGAAAGCACACTGAATTGTCATTCTTTGAGCCTCTCTCCTTTAGTGGGCTAAGAAAATAAAGACAATGCTTCATGAGGCTCCATTTGGCCATCACTACCACTGGGTTGGGAGTTATTGCCTCAAGTGAGGGAGTCCAAGTATCTTGAGGTCTTGTTCACGAGTGAGGGTAGAATGGAGCGTCAGATGGATCAGCGGTTTGGTGGGACGTCTGCAGTTTTGTGGGCACTGCAACGTTCCGTCGTGGTGAAGAGAGAGAGCTGAGCTGGAAGGCGAGAAGCTCTTGATTCACTGGTCCATCTACGTCCCAACCCTCACCTATGGTCATGAACTCTGGGTAGTGACCGAAAGAATAAGTTCACGGATACAAGCAGCCAAAATGAGTTTCCTCCGTGGGGTGTCTGGGCTCAGCCTTAGAGATAGGGGGAGGAGCTCAGAGTAGAGCTGCTGCTCCTTGACGTCATAAGGGGTCAGTTGAGGTGGTTCAAGCATCTGATCAGGATCCTCCTGGGTGTCTCTTAAAGGTGTTGGGGCATGTCCAACTGGTAGGAGGTATGGATGGCCAAATGAAGCCTCATGAAGCATTTTCTTTATTTTCTGAGCCCACTAGATGGCGCTTTTTGTTCAACAAAAGGTTGAAAGCACACTGAATTGCCATTTTTTGAGCCACTCTCTGTAAACCATGAGCGCCATCTAGTGGGCTCAGAAAATAACGACAATGCTTCATGAGGCTTCACTTGGCTATCACTGGTAGGAGGCCCCGGGGCAGACCCAGAACACACTGGAGGGATTACATATCTCGTCTGGCCTGGGAACGCCTTGGGGTCCCCCAGGAGGAGCTGGAAAGTGTTGCTGGGGAGAGGGACGTCTGGGGTGCTGCTGCCCCCATGACCCGTCCTCGGATAAGTGGATGAAAATGGATGGATCTGTTTTATGTTTATTCTATTTTCATGTGAAGCACTCAGAGCTTATACTGCCCTTACTGTAACAGACTTTCTTGTATGAAAGATTATTATTAGTATAAGATTGTCTTTATTTGTTAGATGAGCTGACCTGCCCTCCTGGATAATAATTTTAAAGGTGCTGTTTGCATCTGAACAAATAAAAGCAACTTGTACTCTGAGTGATTTATAAACCAGGCACTTGTTTACTGAAACTTAAGAAGAGTTTCACTTTTACTTGAGTCATTTGAGGAAAATTGTGGTTTCACCTGAGTATAGATTTTCTGCTCTCCACCCACCACTGCTTATTGATTCCTGATACATTTCTGTGTTGAAAAAAGTCAGCCTACACAGCCTCTCAGCATCAGCACAGCTGTTTCATTACCTCTGAGTCGGAATACTGTGCAGACACAAAACAAACCTTTCACTACAATTTTTTTCTCACTGTACCGTGAAACTTGTTTACCCTAGTGATGGCCAAATGAAGCTTTTCTTTTTTTTCTGAGCCCACTGGTTTAAAGAGAGAGGCTCAAAGAATGGCAATTCAGTGTGCTTTCAACCTTTTGATGAACATAAAGCACCATCTAGTGGGCTCATAAAATAAAGAAAGTGCTTCATGAGGCTTCATTTGGCCATCACTAGTTCACCCTTCCATCGCTCTTTTTCGAGTGAGACGGAGGGAACTGATGGGCGTTTTGAGTTGCAGCCTGAGTGCTAGCTGCAGCAACAGTCTGGGAGTCGGTGGTTCTCAGTCACAGTTTCTCACACTTTCTCCAAGACGCCCTTTCTGACAGGAATCTATTCATTTTAACCACAACTTTTTTCCTCATCTGAACTAAGAGATCCGTTTCTGGTAGAAAGCCCTTGAGGAAATGTCTCCCAGCTGCATGGTGAGGCAACACAGCTGTCCTTGAGAGGGGACAGTTTGAAAGAGTTGTACACACAGCATCAAAGCTCTGACCTTGCCTCTGTCTCCTCTGCACATGCCACAGGTATCAGACGCAGACAGTGATCCCTGACTCCTCTCATCCTGTCGGCTTCCTCTTCAAATCCCTCCCGTCTGGAAGGAGATTCCAGAGCTTTGGATGTAGGACATCTCGCCTCAGGAGCAGCACGTATCCTGAGGCAGCGCCGTGCTTGAACTCTGATGCACCGACACCAGGAGCCAGTAAGAACTTTAACAGTGGGCAGGCTGCAGCACAAGAAACTCTAAAATGAGTATTCACTTCAGGACATGATGTTTATTATATGAGGTGCATTTGAATATAAATGTGATTTCTGTTTTTGCCTCTTATTTTTAGATATTTATAAACTAATGTGTGTCTTCTGTCTGTGAGAGCTGCACTGAGGCAAATTCCCCTCGACTGTGCCGACGAGGCCACAGTGTTCTGTCCTTCGATGTCTGGAAAGAAATCAGACAATATTTTTCTTCTTCTTAATATTTTGTCTTAAATTCTAACTTGAATTCATATTCTCTCAGAGACTGTGAGATTTTAGCGATCTTACAAGTTGGCACTGTTAATGAGAAAGTACTTGTCTAAAGACATTCAGATTTTATTATCGTCTTGTTTGAGGACACTGGGACTCAATTATCATTAACAACGTTTAGTTTTTTATACTTACTGAGTCCTACTGATCCCACATAGCTGGGAGAAATTAAAAATGCACACCAAACAAAAGCTGGGGTCTCAGGAGGTTAATACAGCTGATGAAAAACATCCAGAACAGGAAGGAAAAAGAAAGTCCAAATGACAAAAGAACCAAAACTAACTGAAAACCAGGTAAGAAATCCAAACAGAACACAAGACACCAGGCAGGAAACAACACCAAGAACAAAAGGAAACACACAGGTATATATACAGAAAACTAATCACAAGAACGAGACACAGCTGGAGGAGGAAGACAGGCAAAAGGAGGGAAATGGAGACAACAAGGGTGTGGAGGGGAACACTAGGGTGGAGCAAACAAGACTAATACAGAACAGGTGTGAAGGGAAGACTCTGGGAACAGGGAAGGACTAACGAGACAGGTGTGACAGAAAACAGGCGGGAAAACACATAAAGACAGGAAGTAAAACCAGACTACACAGTATGCCAGAAAGAGTTTTAGTACGTCCCAATACACAGTAGCTAAAATGCAGTGTGGATGTTCCACTACATCCGGTCTGATTTTACAGTAGTTCAGTTTAGTTTATTGTTTATTTGTGTATTACCACATATTGACGTTTGGTCATGGACTTTCCACGTCCACATGACGTCCAAGGTACCCTGGGTGTGTTGGTTGTTGACGTTCTGGGACGCCGTGTCAACCTCAGCCTGTTACATGCATTGTCTGTTTTCAAAATACACTTCTGTTTTCACAGGAAATGCACAGTTTGCATACAGTCTCTTTCAAAATAAAAGCACTACATCCATACGACGTGGTTAGGTTTAGAAAAAAGAACAGGGTTTGGCTTAAGAATCTTATAGGACGCAAACACTGCTCTCTCGGGTGAAAGATGGTGTTTGTTGGAACCATCCACCACCGCTCCTGCACCCCACTCGGACATTCACCTCTTTAACTTTCCTTGTCTGGCCAAGTTTCACCCCGAGGCCGTTAAACTATAACAGCAACTGGCCACGTATCATGCAGATATTAAAGGATGCCTTTTTTCGTTGGTCTCTGACGCCACAAGTAACTAATGACCAGTCGAATAATAATAATTGGAATATTGAACAAAATAATCATAGATATTATTCATTACATTTTGGGATTGCAGCATCTTAAACCTTATTCTGCTTAACTTAGACCTGCTGTCCTCGTTCGTGGACACTTTTTGTGCCATCTAGTGGTGGTAAAAGCACAAAACACGAATCTGTGTAAAAAAACTGGCTGCCATCTCTGCCAAATTAGGCTACGGCCGATCCCAACACAGAAGTGGACAGGGAACAAACCCTGATCAAATGTTATGATTGAAACTTGTTAATTAATGTCCAATAATGTTTGTAGTTTGATATGTCAAACAAATTTGATCAATTTTAGCAACATTAACAAGCTGAGAGACTAATAATTAGGCAGTAGTGATGGCCAAATGAAGCCTCATGAAGCATTTTCTTTATTTCATGAGCCCACTGAAGCACACTGAATTGCCATTCTTTGAGTCTCTCTCTTTAAACCATGAGCGCCATCTAGTGGGCTCATAAAATAAAGGGCTTCATTTGGCCATCACTATTAGGGAGTACTCGTTTGAGGACATTGGGACTTTATTATTGTATTATTACAACATAACACAACACAGGCCAATTAGATGTGTCAGACTGTTCCTACCGATAAGAGGACATTCCTTGATTGGGGTATGGAGTAAAGAAAATTCAAACAGAGCAACAAAAGCAGCAAATCAGAAAACACAAACCCAGGATGAGGACACCCATCGTCCCCACATGAGGACATCATTTTTTTTCGAAGTCTACTTCCTGTTGAAAGACAATGCTTAGTTTTTTTTATACCAATCAGGTCCTACTGATCCCAGATAGTGATGGCCAAATGAAGCCTCATGAAGCTTTTTCTTTATTTCCTGAGCCCACTAGATGGCGCTCATGGTTTAAAGAGAGAGGCTCAAAGAATGAAAAAAAAGCGCTATCTAGTGGGCTCATAAAATAAAGACAATGCTTCACGAAGCTTCATTTGGCCATCACTAATCCCAGATAGCTGTGAGAAATGAAAGATGAACACCAAACAAAATCTCAGATCTCAGGAGGATAAAACAAGTAGCACTGAAGATCAAACAGAAAGACGAGACACACTGACAGTCTGATCGACTCCACATCAAGTGTGATCATTTCACAGACTTTGCTCCGCTGCTTCACAAATGTTAATGTACTTTTTCTCCCATTCAGGCGTCCATTAGTTTCCGTTCATCTCTATCAGGTCCAAAAATCAATCCATGAATGTGTAGTGCTTTACTTTAATATTTATGAGCACGTGGTCAGCAAAACTGTAAAGTTCAGACGGTGCAGAGTCACTGTGTAATATTTGTGTCTGTCCGACCGCACACGAGTCTTTATTAAGGAAATAATCTATAGTTTAAAAATGATTGTTAATGCATTAGCTGAAGCAACATCCACTAAACACCTTATTCATTTTTCATAACTGTTGCAGGGAGGCGTCAAGCCTCAGCTCCTCAGCTTGCTGACAGATGCTGCTCTTTGTGTGCAGCAGCAGCAGCAGCAGCAGCATCAGGCCAACATCCATACATCACTGTCGATCTGCAGAGAGCCTGTCAAACTATTCTTAGCCTCGGCACAAACAGACCGAGGAGGAAAATACAGTGCCACTCCCTGCTTCACAGGCAACTTACCAAAGTCCATCCCCTCCCTCGGGCGTAGTCAGTGTTGCAATGCAATGCAGGTGAAATATCATCATTACCAAAAGTACAGAGGAGCTCCTGGAGGATGATTCAGCGTGTCGGAGCTCTAATCAGACCATTTGTGAATGATTTATGGCTGTTGCTGCAGCCAGCGCCCTGTCGGGAGGAACTGGTGCTGGTTAGTTTCACCAAGGGATGGCGACATCACGCACTCATGTGTACCTTACACACACACACATGCGAGACATGTGTTACTGCATATTATCTTATTTCACACCACGTTCACGGAGAAACCTGCTGCAGCACAATTTCCACACTCTCCTGGGAAATCTGTGCAGCCTCTGCAACACAGCATACATCCTGTACAGAGTATATATGTGACTGCATATAGCCCCCCCCCCCCCACCCGGCTCAGGATCTACTGTAGTTTGCACTTTTATTCCATAAGAAAACGCTGCTGCAGTCCTCAGCTCAATGGCTCCTAGGCAGAGTGTCACACCGCAGCACTGCAGTGTGTGGGGGTGCAGGAGGCTCGCTTAATGATTCACTGCATCGATTTCCTCATTTTGCTATTGACCTTTCATTCCCAGCGCTTGCTCCGAGCCTCCGCTGTGACACACACTCAGTTAAACACACAGAGAGGAGAGCAAAGGGAGAGATACAGCACACACACTGAGTGTTAGGAGACGCTGGGAGTGAGTGAGAGGAGGGCCGCAGGAAGGTGCACTGAATAGAGACGATACAGGTTTGAAGGCAGAGCAAGTTTATTAAAAAAGCAACATGTTGGACACAAAGACGATGACGACTGTTGGTCCACCAGGAAAATTCTTGGTCAGGTGGGCAGCCCTACATGCAGCAAAGGGCTGTGGTTGGAATCAAACCCACAGCCTTTGTATGGGGCGCCCACTCTACCAGGTGAGTAAGTGGGCGCCCCATGATTGGACCTTTAAGGGTTCGAAAAATGTATATATGAATTTCAACTGGCGTATATTCTAATCCTCACTTCCTGTGGGCTACAGCAACACTAAACCCCTGAGCTTGCCTGAGAAGGACTAAATGCACAAAGCTGCTATTTTTTGACAAGTTTCACTTTTTTTTCTGCAACTTTGCAACCAATGAAATCTTGCTGACTGGTAGGGTGCAGCCCCTGCATGTCATCCCCACCCTCTCTGCCCCTTTCATGCCACATCTGTCCTGTTACATCGTCCCCTAAACGTGTGTCATCCAAGAGAGACAATAAAAACTAAAGTGATGGTCAAAGTTGTCACAGTGAAATTTAAGGTGTGCTGATGGATTCACATCATCAACTCATGCATTGAGTAACATTACAAGTTAACGTTCCACCTTAAAAGTTGCCGGCAGTCGGCCCAGTGGATGAAGTTATTTTTTCTCAGACTCCAGCTGCTGTGAGAGGCAGCAAAACATCCTTTCATTTTATAGTTACAGTTTACTAATAAAACTCTCCACAGTATGAACAGTGGTTACATGAGCCTCAAAACCAGACACAACTCAGCCCTGAGCAGAGTGACCGTCCTCTACTGACCAATCAGACTGCAGGGTTTCTAGCTCCACCTTTTAGTACCAGATCTGTGTGCTAGGTACCCCAACAGAGGGGGGACCAAACATACAATACAAACATACACAATGAAAGCGTCAGTGTTCTTTTCTAAATCTCGCTTTACCTCAGAGTTTCTCGTGCTAGCTTTGGCTCTAAGATGCCAGGATGATAATTTTGCTCCGGTGTTAATGGGACCACTGAGACAGAAATCTTCATCAATAATTTCACCAAGGTTCTTCGCGTGGGTGCTTTTTTTTTTTTTTTTTTTTTTTAATGTTCTCTGAAATCAAGGTAAGCACTAGGTGCTCAGTAATAGCAGTATTTTTATTGATAAAAAGTCTCATTATGACTGGATGATTTATTTATTTATTTTTTTTAATCGTTTTCCCTCACCCCTGAAGGTTTTCACTTGATGAGGTTATTCTGGTTCTTCCGGATGACATCCTTGAGCTGGCAATAACACGTAATGCTCCATTTGTAAAGGATATATATTGTGTTCTGATGAAAAAGGAGAGATGCTTTTATTAACAGGATTTAAACGAAATTTAAACGTGGGGAAAATCTAGCAGGGTTTCTGTAAGACTGAGACTGAGATAAACTTATTTACACAAATGCAAATTATGTCTTTTTTCCCTCCTTGTTTCTATATTTTGCTTTTCTTTTTCTCGTGTTATTTGTTCAACAAAAGGTTGAAAGCACACTGAATTGCCATTCTTTGAGCCTCTCTCTTTAAACCATGAGCGCCATCTAGTGGGCTCAGAAAATAAAGAAAATGCTTCACGAGGCTTCATTTGGCCATCACTACCAACAGGATAAGCGGTTAAAGAAAATGAATGACGCAAAGAATTTTGCTGTTGTAAAAATGACCATAGCTGCTCTAAAAACATTTAGTCATATTCAAATTATTTTTTAATATATATATTTTCTAAAAAACAATTATTTCAAAAAGAAAAAGAAGCGATAAAGTACCAAATCGATAAGGAGTGCCGATAAAGGTAGTTATTTAAAGGTAAATAAAGGAAATGCTTCATGAGGCTTCATTTGGCCATCACTAGAAGTCGCGCACATAATACACGCAAGGTATCATGGGCACTAGGAATAAGGTGGATACAGTGTGAAGAAGCTGATGGAGCAGCTACAGAGGCAAAACACGTGACCTTAAACAGACACGTGATGCCATGTGGATCCAGATCAAGGTAACGAGAACAAAGAGGTAAATCAGAGTCAGGGTGGACAGAAGAAGACAGACACCAAAATAGCAGCAGAGAGGTAAAAATAGAGCAAAAGAAGACGACGTGGATGAAACCTGAAACACAGTTAAACTTTCATCCTTTTTAGCAAAGATGAAGGAGATAAGGAAGTATGTGTGTGTGTGTGTGTGTTTCCAGCGTCACTTTCTGTTTGCCGGCCTGTAAATCAGAGCTGTCTGCTGGCTGCTCTTAATCAGCTCTGTCAGTGAGCTCAGTGGAGCTGATGGATCAGAATGAGCCTGGATACAGAGCACAGCTTCAGGACAACCTGCAGTCAATTCCACTCACAAATGAGCCGCTGGCCGCAGGTTAGTCAGTGTCGTGGGAATCAATATTGGGATTAAGTTCCGCTTTTAATGCTTCGTTGGCCTAATAAATGCACATCAACCGTTTACACGGAACTAATAGATGACACAAAGGAAGTGCACTCTGAATTCTGGGCGCCGCTGCTGCTGCTTTCACGTTGGTGGGACATAACCGTCACTCCGAACCTTTATTTAACTGGGCGGCACACAAATGATTTGTTTCCAGGAACATGCAGCTCCACATTTCCACACCTGGAAGCTGCCCAGCGCAGCAGGTCTGATGGCAGACTGTGAGGCTCCTGAGAGGAGGGAGCTGCAGTCCAGCCAGGATATGATGAGCATCTGGATCAGAGCCTGCAGCGAGGATGTAGAACAGGAGGAATCGAACCAATGATCTGTCACTGACCTTTGCCTGAGTATTGGTGTGGCACCCAGGACGTGAAACCTGGTATCCAGAGTCAAAGTGTTGGCTGCTGAACATAATCAAGACAGCCCTCTAGCCTCCGCCCCCCTTACAGCCCCCTTTTCCTGATCAAAGATAGCATTGATACGTACCTGTTAGCAGAGGTGCTCTCATAGTCCCATCATATTTTCTTAAAGGTCCAGTGTGCAGGATTTAGGGAGATATAATGACAGAAATGGAATAAGTATGTTTTCTTTAGGGTATCTGGGCTCAGCTTCAGAGACAGGGTACGGAGCTCAGAGTTGGCAGACCCAGAACACACTGGAGGGATTACATATCTCGTCTGGCCTAAGAACACCTCGGGGTCCCCCAGGAGGAGCTGGAAAGGGTTGTTGAAAGTTACGATCTATGGAAACAGTAGTGATGGTCAAATGAAGCCTCATGAAGCATTTTCTTTATTTTCTGAGCCCACTAGATGGCGCTTTTTGTTCAACAAAAGGTTGAAAGCACACTGAATTGCCATTCTTTGAGCCTCTCTCTTTAAACCATGAGCGCCATCTAGTGGGCTCAGAAAATAAAGAAAATGCCTCATGAGGCTTCATTTGGCCATCACTAGGAAACAGACTGGTTGGGAGAAACTTTGACCCATGCGAACATTTTGAGAAACTGGCGACTCAGAGGGTGAGGTTGAAGCCTGATTGTAGAAATTGTCGAACATATTTTGGCGCACTCCATTTTTTGTGGACCCCAGGAGGAGGAGTTGCTACCTTGGTGGTGACCAATGGGGATTCGAATAAATAAATATTGGATTTGTCCATAAGTTGATTTTTAGTATGGATCCTAAGCACTGTTTTATAAATAAGACCCCAGATTGATTTTAAAGTGGAGTTGTCTGGGGAACTTATTCATAGTGATGGCCAAATGAAGCCTCATGAAGCATTTTCTTTATTTTCTGAGCCCACTAGATGGCGCTTTTTGTTCAACAAAAGGTCAAAAGCACACTGAATTGTCATTCTTTGAGCCGCTCTCTTTAAACCATGAGCGCCATCTAGTGGGCTCGTTAAATAAAGTAAATGCTTCATGAGGCTTCATTTGGCCATCACTACTTATTCATATTCAAATCTTACACACTGGACCTTTAAGTAATTTGTGTTGAATACTATAAAACTTAAATTAAAAACCTAGTCCTAAGTCCCTTTTACCGGCTCGGTGTGGCTGCACATTTTAAAAAATAAACTCTTGCTGAGCAGTTCATTTTTTTATTAGAAGTTATTACAACCTGGCTCTTAGGCTGCAACGAGATGAGGGTACAAATTGTTAAAAGATTTTTGGTTTACAAAATATTGATATATAACTGGATAAAAGGTGAAGTCAGTGATCAGTCACCAAAGAACAGCAGCTGCGTCTCAGAGTCAAGGATCCTGCAGAGGCAAGGCAAGAGTCCTTCCTATCATTCAGTGAACACATATTGGAACAGACTAACAAGCGTCCCCAGGTGTGTCATTAACCCTCAGCAGACTAAAGAGGTTTCAGTGACTGATCATTTTAACACTCTTTAATGTTGTTGGACTCTGTCATTTCAAAGTGTTCCAGATTTTATGACACCACACACTGCGCTACAATGATATGAACAGATGTGACTTGAAACAGCTGACCTGCTGCCTGTACATGATGCTGTTCACCTCAAAACAAATGACCTGCAGGATATTATAATGTGTCTACTGTGGCCGTTTTCACCACGATTCCCCTGAAAAATCCACCAACTGAAGCTGACACAATGAAAGCAAAGATCATGCGGAGTGAGGAGGGGGACACTAAGCGCTCCATCTCTGCTGTAAATGTTTCCTTTAAAACTTTAATGTTTTATCAGAATCACATTATTTTAAAAATGTCATTATTCGGCAGTAGACACATTGGAAAGTGTAAAGGTTTCTGTCTAGTTTTTAAACGCTTGTATGATAAAAACTCCTGGAGATATTTATTTAAATCCTGCCGTTTCATTGAAGAGGCCCCGCCCTCACTTCCAGCAAATCCTATGCAAAGCATTGTGGGGATTTTATACCTGCTGAGGATCCACACATGCATCCTTGGAATTCCTCTGAATGAAGGACTTAGTCCTCGGTGAAACTCGGAAGGATCCTTGACATTGGAACAGCCCTCTGGCGGGGTTCGATGATGTAGCCTCCTTCAAATTCAGCCATTTGAGGATCCTCAACTTTGAGAAACACGTACATTCTGTCTCTATGTGTCAGCCCTACAATAGGTGTACCCTGCCCCTCCCCCAAAGTCACCTGGGATAGGCTCCAGCCCCCCGTGACCCCCAACAGATAGTGATAGCCAAATGAAGCCTCATGAAGCATTTTCTTTATTTTCTGAGCCCACTAGATGGCGCTCATGGTTTAAAGAGAGAGGCTCAAAGAATGGCAATTCAGCGTGCTTTCAACCTTTTGTTGAACAAAAAGCGCCATCTAGTGGGCTCATAGAATAAAGAAAATGCTTCATGAGGCTTCATTTGGCCATCACTGGTTGAAAGCACACTGAATTGCCATTCATTGAGCCTCTCTCTTTAAACCATGTGTGCCATCTATTGGGCTCAGAAAATAAAGAAAATGCTTCATTTGGCCATCACTACCAACAGGATAAGCGATTAAAGAAAATGAATGACACAAAGAATTTTGCTGTTGTAAAAATGACCGTAGCTGCTCTAAAAACATTTAGTCATATTCAAATTATTTTTTAATATATATATTTTCTAAAAAAACAATTATTTCAAAAAGAAAAAGAAGCGATAAAGTACCAAATCGATAAGGAGTACCGATAAAGGTAGCGACACCCATCCCTAGACGCTGTCAGGTTTTATCATACAGAGCTTTGTCAGCAAATAACAAACAAATCAGACAAACACAAATCCTGTAGTGAAACTTTGTTTCTTTATTCACACCATTTTCTACTCCAGCTATGTTAGAAGTTAACATAAGTGTCAATCCTCTAGTTCCTATGTTGATCTCTCATTCATCTGTACACACTATATAAAAAAGTCAAGATTATAATATGTTTAGAAATCCAAGAGTGCCGAGGTGAGGAGGGTTCAGCGCTTGTTGAGGGGTTTTGGCTTTACAGTCCCTCCCTCACTTCCAGCCTCCTCCACCTCCACTTTGACTCTCTTTTCTCTTCTTTTCTTTTTTTTCATTTAACAAAAGAACATATTGAACAAGGCATTTGTACCAGAGCTCAGAAGGGGGCTTGGACATTTGTAAAGCGCTTTGACTGTACAGCTCACGCAGAACACAACCAACAGGTCATATACAGAGCATGGTAAAGGAGGAATAGTATACTGCTTGGGCACAACACAAACACAATACAATGCCATCTGACAAAAAAAGTACAGTCGAAAAGAAAACAAAATATTCTCTTCAACTTTTTTTAAGCATTTCATAGAAACAAAAGAGAAAGATAAATTGCAAACTTGGAGTAAACAAATCGAGAATATATATACAGTGAGGTAAAACACATTGGTCTTTAAAAGGAGGTATTTTCTTTTTGATTAAGTGACCTTTTTAATATGTTAATTATGCTTTTTAAGATACTTCTCAGCTTTTGGATGACATCTATAAAGCAGGTAATGCAGACATCAATGCAGACACAATCACATGCAGTCTTGTCATTCGAGGTGAAAAGTAAAAGAAATCTTGTCAAACTTAGGCACCAAATAAAACGTGATAAAGCTTTCTGCTACCCTTGTTGCCACAGAGGCCTCACTGCAGCATCGAACCGGAGACAACCGAACCCTAAAGTGACTCAAACCGCTCGTCACATCTGCCCCAACACTTCCCCCGGCTTCTGACCACTGCAACAGAGACCGTACAGCGGGTCTCTGACGATGGAGGGCGACCGTGAAGGGAGAACGTGATAATCCTTTGGCCCTGACGCGTTCCTCGTCACAGTGTGTGGATCATGCTAGCATAGATAGGTTGTTCAACCTGTGTGATCCAGAGGGACTGAGTGGGCAGACACGATTGGCCCGGACTTTGCATAACAAGAGAAAGAGACATAGATAGAAACAGACCCGGATATTTGCATGCTCACAAAGTTGCTGCCGCGACGGTGGGGCTGAGTTACGCAGGTTGTGCTCGGATTGGCTGGAGACTCTGAGAGGGCCGATACATTCACAGCTGTGGGAATTTCTCAGTGCGTGGTTCGAAGCCGTAGAGCTGCTGGCATAGTTTGTGTTACCTCCCTGTTTTTGGCCCTCCATCGCTGCACACGGAGCAGAGAAGAGCTGCTCGTCCTCTACTTTTCCTGGCGTAAAAAGAAATGCATGAAAAGGCTGCATATTGGACAAACAGAGTGCATCTGTTATTTGGTTTGAGTCACAAAAGGGCTCAGCCGCGCTGCTGCTCCCGTTCACAACCTTCAACTGTGTTGACCAGTGAACCGAGGTTTGAAATTGCACGGTGGCTGCATATCAACAGTGTACAGAGACCTCCTCCCCTCTTTAATCTGAGCTAAGGAGAGAGAAGGCAAGGTAAGATTCTCAAAGAGGAGGTAAAGCGGGTTTTTATCGCAGAGTTTTAAAATGGGTCACGGCCCCCAGAGTCATCTAAATACCTAAGCAAAAACTGTTTACCAAACCCAAATAACCCACAAATAAAAAAAACAGCATTTACAGTTTCCATTTGAATCTTTCCAAACAAAAGCAGAGACGGCCTTCAGCACGGCCCCTTCTGTGACCTGAAGGCGGACGTATGTTTCAAACACGCTAGTTTGTATTGCCCAGCTCCGCCTGAAGGCAGCAGGGATGAAAAGCCTGCTGTCAGACAGAGAGGCAAGACAGACGATTGTGAATATACGGAGATAATAGCGTACACTTTCAGACAGTCCTTCATGGTGTTCGTCCGATCAGCTTTTTCAGAAATGTACAAATTCAACAATGGTAAGATGTATGAGAGGAGTTTCAGACACATTTTGCCGTCCAACAAGCACTCCAGACAAGACTTTTAGAGGAACTTATCTTAGTCTGACCAATGTCCTCAAGTAATGTGTAGATTAAGATTCTCAGTCATCCAGGTCATGGTAACCTTTAGTGCTACATCACAGGCAACTGGACTTGCTTGAATATCTTGAAGACGTTACCCCTCTCAACTGAGAGGCTTCTTCAGTTCTGAAGCAGTTCTGAACCGAAGAAGTCTAGTTGCTTATGATGCAGCACTTAAGGTCCTCAGGTTGTGGCATTTGAGTTGGCGTAGTTGGGTTTGAAGACCACAAGTTTGATAATCTGGAGATGTGTTAGAAAGAAGTGCTCTTAGCAGACCTCTGTAGCCCACTGCTCAACTCTGCTGCAGGCTCCAGGATGTATTTGCTGCTACGAGCATAACACATTGGAATCTGTGACTGAACTGTTGGTGGTCAAATTGTGGGTAATGTAGGCGCCAGGTACTGACAAGGACGAATGTGCAGAATAACAATTGGTGGTTCTGTGGCGTCAATTTTGAATATACCTTCTGTTTTTTTTGTTTTTTTTTACTGTTTACTGAAGCCGGACAACAGGGCCCGTATATCAGTTACTTGATATAGGTCGGCCGATAAAATCAGCGTGTTTATATATATTCATAATGTCTTGGTTCAGTAGCCCTGGTCCCTCAACACCTGATCGCAGCACTGGAGGCTGTGACCCCCAAACTCGGAGAATGGCTCCAGCAGATTCCAGGTACATCTGAGGTCTCTGTTCGTAAGAGCGTCGTCCTAGGAACAGCTAGGATACTGCGCAGAACCCTCAATCTCCCAGGCCTCTGGTAGAGGACCCGAGCTTGAGGAAGACACACCAACACCCAATATGGGATGTTTTTTTCTCCCTAATATCGACATCGGACCCAGAAGTCATGCAACACCATGAACGTCTTTGAGGAAGGACTGTCTGAACGAACGAGCTGTGATCCACTTTAGTACGATTCATTGTGTCGAACCAACTAGTTTTGTTTCAAACATACGCCGGCCTCAAGATGTGAGTTTAGAGAGGTAAAAAGTGGGCAGGGATGGATGTGAGTTTGTTCACCCGGTATGAAGCTGTGAAGCCGGGGAACCGGCTGCAGTGAAGCGTGGCCCTTGTAGCTCGGAGATATCTGTTAAGTCAATTAGAGAACATGGAATGACAAGAAAGAAAGGCAAGAAAGAATCAATGACAGAGAGACTGCTGTATAAAGACCACAAGAGATAAACAGCTGGGTGCAAACGTCTTTTTACAGTTAAGTCATCTTGGGTTTTGAAAGGAAAAAGTACAAGGCTGCTGGTGACTTTAAGACAGAATGAAGGTTGTCCCAGTAGAGGCATACCAGAGGTGCTGTTGAGTTGAGCTTTTGTTGTTGCTAATGTCCCAGAGAATGACACTGCTAATGGAATACACATACTATCCAGTCTCGATCCCACCCAAAGGCCCAGCAGGTCAAGCCAGGGCTTACTTAAAGGAATACTTTGAAATTCAGTTTACAGCTACCCCCCCGCCCCGCCCCGCCCCCTGCTGCCCCACAAACCCACATGGCTTCGAGAGATGAATCCTTGGCCCTGGTCTTCCCTGGCAAGCCCCAGTTTTCCCTACTAGTTTGGCCACTTTTGTACACATTAAACATTTAATTCAGCATAGTCTGTCACCCTTTTTGTATTTAAAATAGCAGCGATATCCACTTTGCTTTCTTCGAATATCAGGACAGCTTTCTTCTTTTGTTTACTCCACGAGATATTTACAATAATACGTCACTATTCTGCCACTGCCGACCATTTCTACATATTTAATACTTCATTCACAAGAACAACTCTGAACAGTGGAACTACACCGGTGGGTACATCACAACTTGCCTGCTTTTTGTCAGACTTTGGGGTTTTTATTCTCACCAAAGTCTCTCACAGGATGACAAAGGAATCACAGAATAAAACCTGAAACAACTGATTATGTCACTTTCCCCAGAATGGATATGTTACATTAGAAATGTTTTGTACAGTTTAAAATGCTACGGGATAAATGTTTATTTAATATAAGCAGATTCTGTCCTCAGAGATGCAACAGCACTTAAAAATGTTCATTAAATGTAAAGGTTTCTCCACTCAAGGTCCACTTACTCATTTGCTCTGGAGCTTTCGGCCGACATGCACAGTTAAGTGGAGCTACAGTTACAGCTCGACTAGGCCATTTAACTGGACTACTGTCCTTGTCCCAGTATACAGGCACAGGAGGGGAATCATTTATTGATCCAAGTATGCCCGACTCTGCTACGATAGGTGGAGATATGCCCCCTTTCAGCTTGTTAGGACTGGACATTTTTCCGTTTTCCTCCCATCTGTGTATTTTAAAATACTCAGCTCTTTCAGCATGAACTGTGTCTCTGCATCCATCTAAAAAGTCACAGCTCTGGATGTAGACATCGCCATGTTGTTACCGGCTTCTTCTGTTACGCATTTAATGCCTTCGACTTCTGGGTCAAAGCCCGCAGCCAGTTTGGGTCTGATTGACTGTATACATGCAGGTGGAATTCAACTTCCAATCACATTATCTGGGTGTGTTAGTCTGACTTTGAGAAATTCGATTTAGTAAGATTTCAGTCAGACTAACACGTTGACATGGATTTTGGATTTTCTGGCGCGTTCAAACGTGACAGCAGAAATGTTTAGTCCTTGATGGCCTAAGGTGCAGAATCAGGGAAAGTTTGAACATCCACAGTTCAATGTTAACTGAGCGACCCTCTGATGAAGACAGTGTGATACAGCTGAAAGCTTCAGAACAAGCAAATAAGTGGACCATTATTGGAGACTGTTTTGTCAACTGCTGTTTCCATGTTCAAGAACGAACCGTCAGGCTCAAATTACTTTTCTTTCATGTGTTTCAATTTGATCTGGAGTGGTTTTGTTTGAACTCAGCGCTTTAAAAACTGATAAAAATGTAAAATAATTTCAGATGGACTTTAAGAAACCATGAACGGCAAACAAAAAGTGCTGTCTGCAAGTAACGAGCGCTGAGCTTCCTCTGACTGGTAATCGTTGCCTTGCAAGAGGTGCATCATCACTGCTACTCTGTTACAAGGGACTTAAATGCTCAAAAGGTTTTTAGACGTGACGTTTGTATGAATTTATCCACCTGTTTTTACACAATCAGTTACTGTAAGGGCAGCAACTTCTTACACATCACAACCCTTCAAAACTTGGATGTCTTTGCTCCTCCCCCCTCCTCTACATTTGAGCTTCTAGTCGAGGGAAATATGTATCAATGCATTTCCAACTGTGTTTAATGAGTGGGCATCGAAGCAGAGAGAACAAGCTACGCCCATGCTCATCAATAGGTTGGCACAGTGGTTTTCAACCATGGTCCATGAAGCTGCAGTTTCCCATTCTCACTGAACTGATCAGCACTTTGAAGAACTCAGCAGCTGCTGCAGTGGGTGGCGGGCGGACCCCTGCACTTCCACGGCTGACGACAACTCTTACACACACTTCAGCAGATCTTTGAGAGGACTGCCTACAACGTGACTATGGGCTGGATTTGTGTCGGAGCAACATGGCACAGAATGATCAGATTCAGGCAATCTGAGGGTATTTACATCCAACGGCAGCTCTCACCTCCACTCGGAAAGCGAGGTGGACAACTAAGTAGCAGCACATCAATACATTATGTATCCATAAAGAAAAACAATGGAGACAGACGGACTCATCGACATCGAAATTGCCACACAGGTAAACCCCGCAGTGGTTCAGAAGTGCACTTATTGCTTAACAATCAAGAGACTCTGTGGGATTTCTTTGAGCAAATCACTGTCTGGCAGGTCGAATTTACTGGATGTGTTCATTATTGACGGTTTTACACTTGCGTTTAAACTGAATCTAATAATGGATTTGTTTTTGGACTTGTGTTGACAAGTGCTTTCAGTGGACACGAGCAAATCTGTAAAATAAGATCAAATGGGTTTAGATGTATGGCAATTTCAGCAACAGGACGAACACTTGACTGAAACAAACTGTTAAATCAGGTGCTACATATATTTTTTTTTGTCCTTTAGAGAGACATCATTGTAATCAAATATATATACATGGATATATATATATATATATATATGTAATTACAAACAAAATAAAGAAAATAATAATAAGAGCAGATCATGACTCTTATGCGTTGGTCCCTTAAGGCTTGCTAAGCTGAAATGACAATATTGTCTTTTTTACGCATGTTTTTTCGTCTTTTGTTTTTCGTAAATGTACATTCTAGTAGAAAAAGACCTTGCCACAAAAAAAAGGAAAAAAATAATACACAACCTGGAAAATCTATGGCTTAGTAAATCTCCGTTTGCTATATTTAAATGAATGTACCTCATTGTTGATTATCCTACAAAGAAGAAAACGCTTGAAAGGTTGATTTTACGCTGCTGCGCTGTCAACGGCGCAAAACACGTGAAAAGAACGAAAATCAGAAATCCAAGAGTTTACATTTATAGGGCAACATCAGTAATGCTTAAAAGTCTTTGTGTCTTTTTTTTTTTTTTTTTTCCAAAGCCGCCGTGAGCGTTTGTGGCATCGTTTTTCCAACTAAACACAGTTTGAGGTGCTGGAGCTCAGTTTCCAGACTCAGTCCACTGGGAGGAGAAGCTGTACGATGAGTTGTTGCTGAGGTGGCTGGGTGCTCAGGTGGTGAGGGGGGAGGGGTTTGACAAAATGGCACCAGAGAGTCGGCTGGGTTGTGGGTGCTGTGTAGGCGGTGTGTGTCCCTCCTTGCTTCCCGTCCTTACTTCTTGGGTGTGCATAGTACGAGCTTGCTGTATGCTCGGCATGGCTCCCGCAGGCCTCCTCTTGACACACACGCGCACAGAGCTGCATACACGTGAGAGCAAACACTCCACAGCAGCCGACATGAGAGGAGTTGGGTTGTTAAAGCACTGGCACTTTCCGGTAACAGCTGGCTTGGAAGGCATGGTGGCAGCTGATTGTTGTTGGTGTTGTAGTTCTTGCTGTTTGTGGTTTAGCAGAGCAGAGTATAGAAAATAGACACATTTATCTACTGTATATTGCATATGTTGCAGCATGTTCGCCAAAAATGAATGAGGTCATCATGTCCAGTTTAGTCTTGCAAAAAAGATCCCCTGCCACCAGAAAGAAAATTTAAAAACACAATAAATTAAACTGACCTGTCCGCCTCCCCGACCGTACGGAGGGAGACGGGGACACACAACAGTAACAAATGAAAAAAAAAAAAAACAGGTGCAAAATTGTTGCAGAGATGAGAGGTTCTGCTCACAACTTGACTAGACGAAGAACAGATGAAGCCGTTGTTTGTCTGGACCCCACAGGGCGGCTTACAGACTGTCCCATGACCCCCAGGTCCAAGCTTCAGTTCCCAATGCTACTGTAACACGACTCCAGAGTAGGACTGCAAACAGCTTCACATCAGTTTTCTTTGTCGAATCTCTGAAATACTTTTGATGATGGCCGAGTCACTGTCAGCTCGGAGATTAAGAGGATTCTGACAGCCGGTAAATGTCAGAGCTTTTTTCTGCTGTTCCCTTCTCTAGCAGTAGACCAGTGGCCAAGATAAACAATTGCTTCAGGTGAATCTGCGAAAAAACATCTCTCCACTGTTCTGTGTATTTCAAAAGCATGTTGAACCAAATGTGCAGCGCACATTAGCAAAATGGAAAATGTACTTCCCAAGAAAAACGGCTGCTTGTCAAAGACATGACAAACAGGTTAACTGGTATGGAAATGTTCTACATGTTGATATTAAACTGCATGTGAGTACACCCCTCACTGTAAGTGAGTGTGGGGCGGTGCACATAGTTACGTTCATTAAACTATGTACTGACAGATCACATGGCTTGGATCAATCCAAAAGTTCCATTTGGATTTTTTAAACACATTTTAGTGACTCTAATGGTCGGAGATTTTCCATGATTCAAATTATTCAGAGATGTAAATGAGCAACTTGCAGCCCTACTGAAGAGTAGCTTAACACTCTGAAGACAAGAATGAAATGCTAATATACAAATGAGCAGGTGATGGTGAAGATGATCCGGCAGCTCAGAGGCCTCCCAGGTGATTCCCAGCTGCCTGGCTGGCCTTATCTCTACCTGAGGGGTCTGAGCTCTTATTGGTTGCTGATGTGATGAGTGGTGGAGGCGGGAGTTGAGATGGACACCAATCGCCCCAATGGGTCTTTCAGAGACTTCATGTGTTGAATGTAGTAAAGGAAGATGGAGGATAATGAGGGGAGGCTTCCTTTAATGCCTCTGTTATCCCCTTCAGGCACAACCATCCCTCATTAGATCCATCCAGCCATTCATGTGTGTGTGGCAGCCCAGTGAGACACACACATACACACACGGTTCCTCAGTTTCATGTGCAGGACTCAGCAGTTTGTTGATGAATGAAATGGGATGAGAAAATAAAAAGAGCACAAGGGGGGAAAAGTCTTCGCTTCCCTTCAACCCAAAGGGGAGGAACAGTCGATGAATAATAATGAAGATAATAATGCTGTAATGCTAACGATATGGATGCCAGTCAGAGGTGTGTGTGTGTGTGTGTGTGTGTGTGTGTGTGTGTGTTTGGTAGCTGTGTCTACATCTTGATTCCTTCCTGTTGGCTGAGCTGAGACAGGGTTTTCTTGATTCGGAGAGCGGTGAGTCGGGCGGCACTGTTGGCATACCAACACTCCCTCATTATCTTCGCCATCACCCGCAAGGCCTGCAGAGGAGAGAGAAGACACGAGTTCATATGACTTAATTACAACATGATGTTGGCTCAGTCTGATCTCATGGGGAATACACTTCTCTGCTGCTGTATGTAACAACAAGACTGTGTACTAGACTGTGGCTGTGGACTTGTTTAATGTGGATTTAAAACTTAATTTCTGTATTTCAGCAAAGCTTGGCTAAACCTGGAGTCAGGAGGAAGAGCAGGTAGTCCACCAATCGGTAGTGATGGCCAAATGAAGCCTCATGAAGCATCTTCTTTTTTTCATGAGCCCACTAGATGGCGCTTTTTGTTCAACAAAAGGTTGAAAGCACACTGAATTGCCATTCTTTGAGCCTCTCTCTTTAAACCATGAGCGCCATCTAGTGGGCTCAGAAAATAAAGAAAATGCTTCATGAGGCTTCATTTGGCCATCACTACTAATCGGACTGTCAATGGATTGATCCCCGGCTCCTCCAGTCTGCATGTCGAAGTATCCTTGGTCAAGATACTGAACCCCAAATTGCTCCAGAAACAAATGATCTGTGGGGTTCCCCAAGGCTCAATTCTTGGACCCATGTTATTTGAAATCTACATGCTTCCTTAAAGGTACAGTACATGTCAGTTTCCTGTCTTTCATTGTGGCAACTGTGGCTCAGGAGGTAGACAGCATTGTCCACTAAACATCTTCATCTTGCATCCTCATCTTCATCATACTTCATCTTGAAGTATCCCTGGGCAAGACACTAATCCCCAAATTGCTCCTGATGGCTGTTCCATCATTGTATGAGTGCGTGTGAATTGTTACCGAGTAGCGCGATGTACGGTAGCCTCAGCCACCAGTGTGTGAACGGGTGAATGTGACTTTGAGTGGTCGGAAGATGCTAAAAGCGCGTTACAAGGGCAGTCCATTTACAATTGCCTCTACTGGTGCTTCCTGTTTGCACTGTCCCTTTGCTGCTGAGAGGTTGCAAATTTCACTGTGGGATTACCTTATCCTATCTTATCTTTTAGTGTCCTAGCATTTATGAGATTCCGCTCTGTGCATTTGTAATTAAGCTAATCGTCTGTCCTGGTTTCGCTGAACTGGATTTGCGTGTTTATTGGATCCTCATTAGCTGTCACCACAACAGCAGCTGCTTTTCCTAGGTCTCACAGAATTAAACAATCCTCTAATTACTATCTTGGCTCCATCTTCCATCCGGGAATTGGTTATTCTGTGTATAGCTACATAGCTAAAACTGTTAAATAAAATAATAGACTGAATAAGCTTTTAGACCACTGTGTAGACAAGGTTAATATCTGCTGATGGGAAGTGCTTCTTTATGTCCCAGTATTTACTATGTGTTGTCCACAAATAACTCTCATGTAAAAGAGGAGAGTGTTAAGAAAAAATAGTGAGTGCTGCACTGTGTAGTAAATTGTTAAAAAACAAAAATCAGGTGCTCTTCATGGATAGGGCAAATAGTCACAAAAAACAACTTGGTTTATCCGTCAAGAACGGATTTTTAACTCCAGTCAGTGCCTTGGATGCACTTTTGGACTGCCTGCATGTACCATGGACTTTCAGAAAATAAAAACGTTGTGGGATCCTCTTGGTGTTCACTTGATCTGGAAATTTAGTAGCGTTTAGTTTGGCCTGTACCGTCAGCATTAAAACCAGGACATCTGTGGTGAGATGCAACTTACCTTTGACGTACTTTTGCCGATTTGTCTCTTGCTTTTCCATTAAATTGTAAATTACTTAATATTTTGGAACAATAGACCAGTTTTGTTTGAACTGTAAGCTTCAAATTCAGTCTCATAATTGTTTCGATTGTCTTTCAGAGGTTTTAATAAATTGTTGTTTTTAATGAAGAGGACTAGAATCTTGTGGCTCAAGATACAAGATCTCTGATATAAGAGACTAAATACTTCCAAGGTATGAAATTGTTGAAGATAAAATCATTTCATCAGTTATTTATCAGCTGTTGTTTCCTGACACCTCTACCTGCTTCCAAACGTGGTCCAAACAGCCAAATATGCGTCTGTCCTTTTCTAGTTATTCTTACTACATCACTGCATGGTTTGATTTAGTATGTTCTGGAAAATGAATCCGACCGACAATCCGAGTCTTTTCTAATGCTTCACTTAGATGGTGACTTACAACTAAATTTGCAAATAGGCTTTGAAATAGTGTTGGAGCCTCCAGGGTTTACACTAATTCCTCCACGTCTCCCTTGGCGGGGCTGTAAACAGCATCTGGTATGTATGAGTCAACATGTCTGTGTGTGTGTGTCTCCGCCTCAGTCTCTCACAGCGTCTGTCTGCTGAGATGCTGGTGCTCCCTCTACGGAACTTCCTACAGAGCTCATTAAGACAGCCAACACATTCCAGTCCTCCATTCATCAGGTGGATTAGTGCCAACTTTACACTGCAATCTGACACACACACACACACACACACACACACACACTTCACATTACCACTGTCTCCTTCAGCCGAGCTAGCTGGAGCTCATTTCTTATGTCAAGGCTTTCAGATTCAAGTGCTTTCAGATACGGATTCATTTACTTTAACCTGCCATTCTGATTTACAGGCTAGTTGGTGGAATGGTGTGCCGGCTGAAAAACAATCCCTTCTGGGAATACCACGCCTCGAACAGCAACCCAGACTAACACCTCTACAAGACTTGACTCTAAATGATGGGTTCCTGCACCAGGGCGCCTGTCAAGAATCCTCAAATACGCTCCACTTTTGACCCCATGGAGTCTCATTTGATCGTATTTAGACCCAATCCAATTTCTTATTTTTACCCCTACCGCTAATTTCCGAGTGCTCCTTTGCCCCTCGAAACAGCTCTATAAGCGGAAGTGGTTGAAATCTTCCCTATGAAATGGGACAACCGGTCAAGACCCTGATACGTCATCAGTAGTTGTCAATGGCGTATACGTAACAGACATGATGGTGGTAACAATGGTGCCATCACAATGACATCTGACCTTTATCTGATGGTGACATAAACTGTAATTCGTTCACAATTTAAGTTTCACGATATAAATCGATCAACCTTGTCATCAAATAAAAAGAACACCACTTCATTAGCAGGCCAGCGGCAAAGCTCTGTAGGCAAACATTAGCAACTCACGCAACTGATGATACTAGAGGAACAGTAACAAGTGCAGCAACTTTGCTTCTGGACTTAAGTTAAATTTTGGGCGTCATATGCCATCAGAGGTGGGAATGCAATATGGAAATATGTCAAAATGGGGGACTGTCAGACAGAAATCAGCAATTACAATGTAACGTTAGTGAGCTAGCTAGTTAGCTACCAAGATATCAGCTTCCTAATAGGGTTTCTATTTGTTACGCGTGTTATAAAGAAAAGGACCATGATTACGGTTGCAGCGATATATAAATTTCAAGGTATACCGTGATATAAAAATTGACGGTTATCATACCATGTACATTTGCTTATGTACGATATATTTTAAAAAAAAGCAACTTCACGAAGAATCCCCCCTTTATTTTAGTTATTTTCAAAGGCCAGACTTCTTACACAAACTTCCATCAACAAAATAGTTTCAAGTTTCAATTATAGTGATAAAACGTTTGTTCAACTATCAATACCCGCTCCGTTCTCATTCGTTTAAGGATCAATCTGACTGATGATAATATACATTCTTAAATACCGTGATACCGCAAAATCGCAATATTTTCTGAGACGGTTGTTGTTCGGTGAAAATCTCACAATGTTGCGACACAAACCATGATACACTAAACTACATTAAACCAAGATAATAAGATAGTGTAATTTTAAAATCTAGAATTACCACCTCGCAGCTGTAAACCTCCACACACCAGTCAAGTTTAAGGTACGGTTACATCCATGTCTGAGAAAACATGGATGCTTCACACACAGATCTGTGCAATCAGCTGCGTTTCAAGGTGGACACCCAAGATTAGTGTCACCAATTTAACATCTGACCAAATGTCTCCCCTTCTGTTCCTGAGATATGATGTTAAGTGATAGTCAGAAAAATCATGATGTTACAGTGGAGCTGACCTTTGACCTTTTGGATAGGAAATTTCTTCACTTCATAACTTTATTCTATTAGACATTTCTTTGTCATAATTAGTGTATGAATTCTTGAGTTTTTTCCCGCTAAACCAGCTTTGTGAGGTCACAGTGACCTTGACCTTTTACCACCAAATTCTAATGAGTTCATTGCTTTATCCAAGTGGACGATTGTGCCAAATTTGAGGAATTTCCTTCGCAGCGTTCATGAAATATCAAGAATGAGACAGATGCAAGGTCACAGTGACCTTGACCTTTGGCCACCAAATTCTAATGAGTTCATCACTGAGTCCAAGTGGATGTACAGAATATAAATAAATTCCTCACGGTATTCTAAAATAAAGCATTCAGAAGAATGAGACAGATGAGGTCACAGTGACCTTGATCTTTGACCTACAACCACCAAAATCGTAACACTTCATTGCTGAGTTCAAATGGACAGTTGTGCCGAATTTGAAAAAAATTCCCTCAAGGCTTTTTTGAGATACTACATTTACTATAATAGGATGGACAAATCTACGGAGGTACGGACGACCCTAAAACATAATGCCTCAGGCCACGGCGCGGAGGTATAAATATAAATTTCTTGTGGGTTTCTTTTATTGCGTGTGCAGCCATCTTATGAATGATTTCTCAAAAAGCTCAGTTTGGAGGTCACCGCCCCGTTAAGAGGGTCATGTAGCCCTAACACCATGGAGGGGTAGGGGAACATTTCAGTTGTTGCTGTTGATTTGTAAAAGTGGCTGCACAGTATAAGAAGAGAAAATAGAGAGAGTGAAACATACAATTAATCAGGAACAGCAGATGAGCATCTGTGTTTATGCTTTAGTGTGTACAGTTTAATTTGACTCCTACATAGTTGAGGAAAACTAAACATTAGAAAAACATCAACAACACCTATTGATATTGTTAATATACATACTTATTATTTCCTCCAGCACGCAGCAGTTTGTGTTTGTCTGTGACTCAATTGCTTGATGAATACTAACAGTGTGGCCAGTACGAGCCGACAGTGAAAGTCTGTGTGTAGAGATTATCAAGTGTTGGTGCTGTCTGCACTTCACCGAGTTCATCCTTGTTAAAATACTAAAACATTTGGTACACGCTGTTAGAATTACTTTACATGACAGGCACTGGTTATACTTCCTCTACATCCTTGCCAAAGTCTGGCAGCTCATTAAGACAGTTTTTCTTGCCAAAGGTCACAGTTGCTGTTTTTACCAACAAACAATACGCAGCAAAAACAAGTTAACTGACAGAGTGCATTAGCACAGCGCTACAGCTAATGGTGATTTAATGAAATGACAAGGCAAACTATAAAATGGCAAATTCTGGGGGTTCTGGGGTCAGATATTCAGAGGGAGGAAGAGTGTCACACCAGCACTCTTCATCATGCATTTATTGCTAATAATAGACTGAGCGGGGCTGGTTTCTGCACCTGTAGGAACTGTCTAGTTTCAGCTTGTTAAACCTGTTTGTCTGTCTGGATGTGTATCAGTGCTGTGGTCTAGAGCCCTGCGTGGGACTGTTCTCTTCATCCTGCTCCCGCTGAATTTCTGACCGTTACCGCCCGCACCCGCAATGTGTATGTCCACTCCCGCCCGCTCCCGCAAAACTCTGAGAATTTATGCCCGCACAATAATAGAGATGCATTGATTTTGTGTCTTCTCCCGTCCCGCAGGAGAAAACACGTCATTTTATAGGCTATTAATAAAGAGATTCATGGGGTTGTTTGTTTTGTTTCCCTGGTCTGCATGTCTTTTGACACACTGGTCAGGAATAGCGCTCCTATTTCGTTGTTTTCATTTAGTTTTTAATGAAATAAAGGCTGTTTCATATTCTATTCTCCTCCTCTGTATTTTATTTATTTCTCTACCTTTATATAACCACACAGTGATTGAGGTTAAGGTCTCTTTTCTAAGAGAGACCTGAATAAGAAACATTAATGAGATAAAGATAAAGCCTATGCTCAATAACACGGCATCATCATGCCTCTTTATGTAATTAACAAATAGCAACGGGAGTAGGCTGTGAGTGGCTCAAATAACACTAATAAATAACATAAAATAAACAAAGTTAACGAATGAAACGAATGAATTTAACAATTGAATCACTTGGCCATAATATTGCTGCGGAGGAAGAGAATGTTGCTGACCGACTGCGGTCCCAATCCCGTGCGTCTCTCTTCCAAGATGCGCCCACAGACACTAAAGGCCCGCTCTGAAGGCGCACTGGATGCTGAAGATGAAACGCGCCAGCTTTGAGACCTTGTTTGAGCTTCTTGTCCACAACATTTGTTAACTCCATCCTGTCGCTATAGGCTACATCCCGATCCCGCAGTGGTTTTTTTTGCTGCCCGTTCCCGCCCGCAGCAAAGTTCAAACCGCCCGCTCCCGCAAGATTTGGATTGGGTCCCGCGGGACCCGGCGGGACCCAATCCCAATGCAGCCCTCTACTGTGGTCTGTGGATAATGGTTTGTTCAGATTTGACTGAGTTATGAGAGTGTAAGTTTGAGGGAGATAAGTTAATGAACTAGAAAGAAAGCTAGAATTATACTGCCTTGTGGTGCCAAATTTTAAGAAATTCCTTGACCTTGACCTTTGAAAACCAAATACACATTAGTTCATCCTTGACTCAAAGTGGACGGTTGTGCCAAATGTGAGGAAATTCCTTAAAGTTGTCCTTAAAATATTCATTCACGAGAGTGAGTTGGGTGCAAGGTCATGGTGATCTTGAAGTGGATATTTGTGACAAAATTGAAGAAACAGTGTTCTTGAAATTCCATTCACAAGGATGAGAGATGCAAGGCCACGGTGCCCTTGACCTTTGACCATCAAAAGCTAGTTCATTAAAGTCAGTTCATTGCAGAGTCCAAGTGAACATTTGTGCCAAATTTAAAGAAATTTTCTCAAGGTGTTCTTGAGATATGGCGTTCACAAGAATGAGACAGATGAAGTCACAGTGACCTTTACCTTTGACCACCCATATCTAATCAGTGCATCATTAAGTCCACGTGAACGTTTGTGCCAAATTTAAGGAAATTCTTTCAAGGCGTTCTTGAGCTATCGCGTTCACAAGAATGGGACAGATGGATGGGTGGATGGTCGTAGGAACATTCAGACAGACAATCCGCCTTTCAGATTTAGAGCACATTGATGATGTATTTGTTTTTGGTCCTTGATCAATGCAATGCAGTTTAGATGAAAACCTCAGTATTGTTCTGCGGCTTTTCAGAGTTATAAAAGAAACTCTCTGACGATATATTCACAGAGAATTTAAAGCCAGAGGGACAAATACTGACCCTGAACATCAGATTTCACCGAGATGGAGCAGATGAAACAGGGAGAGGAACAAATTCATTCAAACAGTTACACCACACATTCATGATGATGCTGAGCGTGCACAGAAACTACCTGGGCAGAGAAACAAGCCACAGGTGCAGTTTAAAATCAATAGGCTCAGTGAGAGCGCTCTCCAGGACCTTCAGTGGGTCAGAGGTGAGGATTCATGATTGGTACAAACAAGGCTTCTGCATTAAAATGGAAGACAAACAAAGATTTGAATCCATAAAAGGAGACAGACTCATCCAAGATCACAAACATCACAGCCGTCTGGATGCTGCCAGACAAAAGGTGGCCGAGGTCAAAATATACAGCAGAATGTGTGTGCTGATGTAGCGTGATGAGGACTGATCTGTTCCAACGTTTACACCCAGCTTTAAGACGTGTGTGGGCAGCAGAGTTGGCTGCTCATAACAGAGTCTGTTTATAAAGAACAGCAGAGAGGTGGTGACTGTTTGGTCCGGTCGGACTCTGAGCAAACTGACTGGAGCTGCAGCTGGATCTGCTATCATGCTTTACTTAGCTGTAGTACTTGTGTGGACAACAAACTACACAAACACGTAGTGCGACTGGACATAAATACAAGAGAGGTTTTATACGTGCGGAGTGGGAGCACTAATTTGTGCTTTCAGATCGATCATTTTTTAAAGATTTTCTCATGTTTAATTTGCAAATCCAAAGTACATCCATATATAAATTTTCACTCACTCAAAGACTTACAGAAAGACTACTGGCCCGTTTTAGCATGTAGCATGAGCCATGAAAGATTCGAACGACGGGGTGGATACTGAAATTATTTTACACCTTGCACTGTGCAACATTTCGTCACAGTCTTGGTTGTATTTGAATACGGCTCTTACCTTAGACGTTATGAGCAAAAATGGAAGTAAGCTGAGCCAAAATGCTAGTGGCTAGCAGTGCAGTGCTAACAACAGCAACAGTGCAGGCAGACAAATGAAGTGAGTTGTGTGATTATATAACAATGAAAATAACTTCCTGCACGTGCCGAGTCCACAGAGGAGAGAGAAAAAAGGGTCGTTAAAAGAAAATCAGAGAGACTGGCCTGAGGTGATGCACATGATTAGAGGCACTAGGATATCCAGCTATTGTGTGTTTGTTTACAGATTAACAACAGTTACAATGAGTGGAGATGTGTGATTTTTGGCAGTTAAACACTGGCTCGTTTTGAGAATAGCTTAAGAGCAGAGCTGAGGTTACTTCTCTGCTAGTGCTCACCTACATTGGACACGATCAAACAGTGTTTAACCATCAGCCACAAGCCACAAGCTCATCCTCACGATGAAACAATCACTTCCTCCGTGTGTCTGTGGTAAGCCTACGTGTGGTTCAAAAAATGGCTTGTAGGAAAATACAAACTGAATGAGACTGGAATTACAGATCGCGAACCCATCGAGTTGCAGATACAGTTTACATCCATGTCTGTGAAAACATGGATACTACACACGTCTCCCCACCGACAGCACAGAAGGTCCATACAATCGGCACAGATTCAAGATTAGCGTTACCAATTCAGTATCTGACCAAGTGTCTGCCCTTCTGCTCCTGAGTTACAACGTTGAATAATGATCATAAAAGTGTTTTATGATGTCACAGTGATGTCCCCACTTGTATCCTATTAGAAATTTGTGTGAAATCTTGGCTATCTATGGCCACAAACATGTTGTATGAGGTCACACTGACCTTGAACTTTGGCCACCAAATTCTAATCAGTTCATCGTTGAATCCAAGTGGGCGTTTGTGCCAAACTTGAGGGAATTCCCTCAACGTGTTCTTGAGATATTGCGTTTAAAAGAATGAGACAGAGAAGGTCACGGCAACCTTAAACTTTGACCTGTGACAAACAAAATCTAATCAGTTCATCCTTGACATTAACTGGATGTTTGTGCCAAATAGGGTTGCAACAGTATTAGATTTTCCCGGGACGATATCTGTCTCAACAAAATTGCGGTTTCACGGTATCACAATATCATGGTATAACAGAATTATTATCAGTCAGAATGAAAGCGGAGGGGTTATTTTAGGTTAAACAAATGTTTTATTAGGATAATTTAAACAATTTTTTCCTAAATGGAGGTATGCGTAAGAAATGTCCCTTTTTAAAAAAAAAAAAAAAAAAAGAAGCTAATTTTAAGGTGAGAATCTCCGTCCAGTTGCATTTTATCCCCAATATTGCAGATAAAAAAATGTACACGGTATGATATCCATCAGAAATTTAATTTGAAAATATTCCCTCAAGGTGTTCTTGACACATCGCGTTCAAAAGAATAAGACGGACAAGGTCACAGGAACCTGGACCTTTGACTCTTGACCACCAAATTAGAATAGTTTATAGCTAAATCCAAGTGGACGTTTGTGCCAAATTTGAGGAAATTCCCTCAAGGTGTTCTTGTGATAATGCTTTTAAAAGAACTAGAACCTAGACTTTTGATCAATAACATCTGATCAGTTCATCCTTGAGTCTAACTGGATATTTGTGCCAAATAGGGCATGAGATTTTGCCAGTACGATAGCCATCTCAGGAAAAAAAAATAAAAATAAATAAATAAATAAAAATAAAATCGCCTTTTCACTACTGTAAAACCCTTAAAAAAATAGATAAAATGGAGGTATGCATAAAAAGTCTCCTTTTTGAAAATGTATAGGCAAGAATCTCTCTCTCCCCAATATCGTAAATAAACAAATGTACAGTACACGGTATGATAACTGTCAGTTTGCATATCACGGTACACCCTGAAACCGGTATACCGCTGCAACCTTAGTGCCAAATTTGAAAATATTCCTTCAAGGTGTTCTTGAGCTACTGCATTCCCAAGAATGAGACAGACACAGTCTTTGCAACCTGGACCTTTGACCTATGATCACCAAAGTCTAGGCAATTCATCGCTGAGCCCAAGAGAACGTTTGTGCCAAATTTGAGGAACTTCCCCCAATTTGTTCTTAAGACATCACGTTACAAAGAAGACAGATGCAAGGTCACGGTGACCTTGACCTTTGACCATCTAAAACTAGTTCAGTTCATCCTTGAGTCCAAGTGGACTTTCTTGCCAAATTGTGCCAAATTCAAAGAAATTTCCCCAAGGCATTGTTTACGAGAATGAGACAGACAAGTCAAAAACATAATACTCCAGCCACTGCTATCGCTGTGCGGAGGCATAAAAACAGTAACTACAACAAAATGCAGCAAAAAGTAGAATCAGATTTGCTATTTTTAGTAAAATGAAGTCAAAGCTTTCATTAAAATAATCGAATAAAGGCCCTGCAGAGTCTCCAAACATTATGCTCATGGATCCGCCTTCACACAGCGCTGCTGCTTAAATGTCCCTGAATAAGATTAAACTATAATGACACCCACGGTAAACAAACCACGACCACAAGTGTGTGTGCCTGTGTATGTGTGCGAGTACTTTACTGTTAAAACTGAAACCACAGACCGCACGAGAGTCACACACACACTTTCTCCTCCTCCAGGCTGAGTGGTTGCTTCCTCTCTGGGGACTGTGGGAATGAGCGCGCCCGCCTGTGTGTATCATGTGATTGAGCGGTGTTATTGAGAAGGACTCCGAGGCTTCGAGGTTCAGACTCGTGTTTCTTTTTCTCTCTGATGTGTGGACTGAAGCCTACAGTCTCACCACCGATACCATCATGGGGGGAGAAAGAATCCTGCTCTGTCCCTGTAAACATCAAACATCCTTGACAAGAGACTGAGACATTGACGTGCGTCCTACCTCACAGCTCTGCCAGCGGTTGGGAATGTTAGGCCGAAGCTTCTGCTCACACACAACCTTCCTCATCTCCTCCACTGATGGATCTGACTGGACCAGGTCGTAGTAGGGCAGCTGGTAGTCCTCGTGGATGCCTGACAGAAAGATGAGGTTAAAATACACTGAGGTGTTTTCATGCTACATGTTTTCACCTGTGTGTCTGATTATGCATCTTCCCACAATCTATGCAGATACTTGTGTGTAAATATTTCCACAATCAACTCTCATATGATCCTCACCTCCCATAGAGCAGCGGCTGGCGATCTCCCAAAAGACCAGGCCCATGGCGTAGATGTCAGCTCGCTTGAAAGACTCAAAGTGTTTCATGTTTATGGAGTCGTCCAGGACCTCCGGAGCCATATACCTGAGGAGAAAGATAACGCACTGCTATCAAACTATAACTTGAATGAAGTTATGGCATTGTACATGTTGCTTGGATAAAAGCATACACTTTATTAGGGAGAGAATAATCATGGAACCAGTGGTGAAATTTAATGTCCGTGAAAATAAAACAAGACCTGAACAAAGTGGAGATGTGAGTGCAAAGCAAAAAGTTGGTGTACAGTAATCAATCGGACCAGCACCCTGCTCCCCTGAAGAACACTTCATTCGGAAAACAATCAATTGTTATATTGAATTTGTGAAGAAAATGTTGTTCATCTTGTGGCGTGCCTCCAAGATGAACAAAAAAAAATCCAAAAAAGCGAAACATTCTTGATGAACTGAAGTCACTGGGGAGCTTCGCTTTAACAACAGCAAAACTACATCACAGTATCTGATTACAAACTCTCACACAACTCGAGCAGAATAATCAAAGTCTCATCTATCCAGTTGTTTGCTCGGTGCTTCCCAAAAAAGTGTATTTCCTCTAAAACATTACATTATAAAACACTTCTGCCTACGAGCAGAGCGCCCTGAGTGTGCTTGGGGACGTGTGTGTTTGAGCAGAGTTTAAACGTAAGCAAGTGCCCAGACACACTACTTGGCCCTGCATGAGACTGTTTGTACTGAAGTGTTTTCATCCCAGTGTTTAAGCAAATATGCAGTTTGGGAAGTTCTGAGCATATGGCTGGAAAAATGAGACTTGGATTACACTGCTCGAGTTTGTAAACGAATGTTTTGATGTAGTTTTGCTGTTGTTGAACGTGGTCACCATCATGAAGAGGGTTTGCCTTTTTTGGATTCTTGGTTCAATGTGGACTAAGGTTTTCTTCGTGACATCAGCTTAACACGCAGTGAGTAACTGATATACAAACGTTCATTTCACAGGTGAAATATTCTTTAAGGCTACAGTGATCATGAAATCCATTGAAAGCTTAATAATCACAAGTGATTGAATCATCTGTCCCAAACTCGGTAACCTCTGATTTCAATCCGTCACTTTCTGTTGACACCCCACCCTTCCCGCTCTTTCTGCCATAATCCAGTCAGCATCGAGATAAAGGATCTTTATGTATTTGATCCTGATTAATTGATCTCCTCTGTCTGATCAATTTCCACATCTTTTCTTATGCTGCAGTGTGTGAAAGCATTTAACACTCTTGGACAACTTTTATCTCTGATGAGCCAAGCTGAACCCGGACATTGGTATGATGCCAGAAATACGTTGGACTCTTTTGTCAGACAGACGTTTAATTTTGGTTGGGATGAAAACTGGGTTGACTGTATTTTAAATGTCTAATGATGTTAGAATTTCTTGTTGTGTGGACGTTAACATTATGATGTTTTGCAGACGTTACGTTTTTTTCTCCATACCTCACGACTGAATGTCGTTCTCCTACGTCAGGGTGACACTGGCATTAGACGTGTCACACATACTCAACAACAAAACTTGAAACCAACAAAATATCAATGTAATTTGTCGCCAGTATTCTAAATCAAATTGACGTTGCCATTACACCAACAGCAGCTGTGGCTCAGGAGGTAGAGCGGGTCGATGCCCGGCTCCTCCAGTCTTGATGTTGAAGCATCCTTGGGCAAGACACTGAACCTCAAACTGCTCCTGATGGCTGTTCCATCGGTGTGTGAGTGTGTTAAAAACTGAGTACCAAGTGGTAGTGATGGCCAAATGAAGCCTCATGAAGCATTTTCTTTATTTTCTGAGCCCACTAGATGGCGCTTTTTGTTCAACAAAAGGTTGAAAGCACACTCAATTGCCATTCTTTGAGCCTCTCTCTTTAAACCATGAGCGCCATCTAGTGGGTTCAGAAAATAAAGAAAATGCTTCATGAGGCTTCATTTGGCTGTCACTAGCAGGTGGTAGCCTCGGCCACCAGTGTAGGAATGTGTGTGAATGGGTGAATGTGACCCGTAGTGTAAAAAGCGCTTTGAGTGGTTGAAAGTACAGAAAGGCGCTATACGTCCCGACACTGAATTTTGGTCACCCGATGTCACAGCCTGAATTCAACCACATATCAACATCTAACAACGTTGGTGGCCAGTTGGGTAATGGTTACGGGAAAAGGGGAGCCACGTCTGGCTCTTATTAATTTCTTTATTCTGTCAACAAGAGCAAACTAAAGACTTAAAGAGATGAGCAGGACTGATGAGGATAGTACTAATTTCAGAAATCAAAAATACATATTTTCCCTCCTACCTGTGGGGCAATTTATCACTCTAGATTGTTTTGGTGTGAGTTGCCAAGTGTTGGAGATATCAGCCGTAGAGATGTCTACCGTCTCTCTAATATAACGGAAATCGATGGCACACGGCTCACAGTGCTCAACATCCGTGGTTCTGGGTGAGCCAGCAGGAGATGCATACAGGTAAGAGTAAACGTGTATTTTTGATTTTGGGGTGAACTGTCCCTTTAAATCCCTGCAGCCATCTAAAGGCAGCAGGGCAAATGTGAGTGATGAGTCTACAGCCTCCGATTTGACAAGTGCCACACTGCTGCTATGACCCATTACACATGGCCCTGATTAAATCATGTGAACATAACACCAGGGCTCTGCACAGAAACCTCCGATAACTGACCACAACAAATGGCTGAGTTTCCGTCTCTGCCCGTCGGCACTGATGGTGATCTGTAACGAGATGGGATTCCACAGTGTAATCAAATAGTCTTAATTGAATTCTTTGACTGAGTGGTGAACAAATAATGAATAGAGGGCCTCCGGTAGCAAACTGCCGCTGCTTCACATAAATGAGACAGAAAATACTTCTGGCTCGACACAAAAGACCTTCGTCAATATTTTCCAAAAAACCTCAGAGAAATTTTAATTATGTAGCGAACGGCAAGGAAGCAAATTAATTAGTTTAAAAAACAAGCTGTCTTTATTTAAATTTATAAACACACACAGAAAGAATTTGTCTGTAGGAGGGGCTTTTGATTCAAGACTGTGTTTGAATAAAGCCAAGGCCTGAACATTTTCAAGTTCAGTGTATTTAACCTTGGAGCCATTGTGTTTGAGACAAATGAAGAGCATCTTGTGAGAATTCGTCATTTCAGAATGATTCAGCTCCTCCTAGATGTCGCAATGTCACAACTGCAACTATTTATTCAACACATTCCAGTGAATTCTCTGTAACCTTGAAATTCCGTCCAATCACCGCAACTTTTCTGCAAATTCAACCAATCGTCCCCTGCACACCACCGTGAGCGACATAAACGTCTCACATTTACATACATACATTTTGCTGCTACAAAAAAATGGTTGAAGTGAGATGAACAGACTAAAAACTTTAACCTTATTAGATAAAACAGATACTGACGAAGTTTTCCTTTGGGGACAAAATTTATAGTGGAAAAAGTAAATCACAATATATCGCAGTAGTCATCATATTGCAGTATATCTAAAATTGCAGTAATATTGTATGATGACTTAAAGTGCACTTATAGTGCACCCAAAAATGAAAATTCAGCCATTATCTACTCACCCATATGCCGAGGGAGGCTCAGGTGAAGTTTTAGAGTCCTCACATCACTTGCGGAGATCCAAGGGGAGAGGAGGTAGCAACACAACTCCACCTAATGGAGGCTGACGGCGCCCCAGATTCAAACGTCCAAAAACACATAATTGAAACCACAAAATATCTCCATACTGCTCGTCCGTAGTGATCCAAGTGTCCTGAAGC
>NC_065516.1:34547943-34600397 GCF_006386435.1 Epinephelus moara | reverse complement strand
ATTGCGCGATTATAATGAGCACCACTTACATTGTGCTTTCAATAAATACTACTGCATTGTTCAAAAATTATTAATTGTGTCTCAAATTATTCTAGGGGGGGACAGCTTTACTGAAGGGGGAGTCATGTCCCCCCTGTCCCCCCCGGGATTTCCGCCCCTTGTTGAAAGCACACTGAACTGCCATTCTTTGAGCCTCTCTCTTTAAACCATGAGCTCCATCTAGTGGGCTCAGAAAATAAAAGACAATGTTTCATGAGGCTTCATTTGGCCATCACTAATGACCGCCTGTCATTCAAGCGGCCCCACCATTAAATGTGCGTAAATATGGACCTCAATAAAATGTGATCGAGTGAGTTTTATAAGTGTTTGAAATGTTAAAATTAGCAATAGAGACCAAAACTATTTTTTTCAACCAGGCTGTTTATTTCTGCTGTAAAGTTTTTGGCACTTCCACATTGGCTTCATTTTTCAGCCTGGGAGGTTGCAGCTTGGCCAGTCCTCACAGACGTCCATTAAAATACCCAACTTTACAGTGGAAATAAACATGTTTACAGCCTGGTATAAAAAAGGTTTTGGTCTCTATAGCTAATTTCCTCCTTTATGACAAACGCACAGGGGGCGGATTTTTATATAAGTCACCTGTTTACATTTCATTAAGGCTTAAAGTTACGCACAATTAAGGGCAGGCTTTGAGTGACAGGCTGTCTGCTCATAGTGTCCTCATCTTCTCAGTCAGATCCACCCCTCGCTCCTCCACAGCGCCAGCCTCTCGTCCTAATATGCTCACTTCTGGCAAGATGGGTGACAACCAAAATGTCGAACTCAAGGCTTCAAAACAGGAGTCCACAAACCAATGGGTGACATCATGGTAGCTATGTTCATTCTATGGTGCTACATCAGTGTCGTTAAAATCACAAACTCAAAACTGCAGTTTTATTTTCACTGGAACAAGTTGCCTTTGATTTTTTTTTATGAATCATCAAAAAAAATTACAACTATTTGTCAATTTTCACTCGCTCCCATTATTTCTTTACATAAAAACATGCTTCACAATTTTTTGTTTTTGGAAAGCTGCTGTGAAATTCGGCATCTTAAGCTGCACAAATCCCCCTCAAGAAAGCCTGTGAAACGTTGAAGGGACTGATAAATGTCAGTGATGTGTCTTATCAGAGGAGAAACGTGAGTGATTCTAAGATGCATAATATGTAATCTACTACACTTGTCTATGGTTCCAAAAGAAGACACGGCCCTCGACAGGAAATGCAGAAACTGTTTCTAACAAAGTGCAGAGGATTTTAGAGCTCTTACTCCTGACAGCACAAAATATCAGCGTGTTTCTGTTCCAAGTCAAACAGCTTTATATTTAGAAAAGGCCAAACGTCAGAAAGGAGGACAGGCTGAAATATAGTGGTGCTAAAAAAAGATGCCTAAATGAAACGATACGGATTTAATTAATGAAAGCAACATGCTTTCACATTTCACAGATCTTACAAAGACAGCAAGTCTTTGCTGGATGTGAGGTATTATGATTAGGAGTTTAAAACACACTGGTGAGAGCAGAACATCAATATGTGACATGGATCTCAGCCAAGGCCAGAGCTTTGGTCTCCACTGACCCGAGGCCTACTGAATCATTTAGTGGCATTGGAAAAGGCCTGCAGCATCAAACCAGCTCCCAGACTCAGAGGCAGGAGGCAGGAGAAAGTCGTAAACAAGACAAAAAAACAAACAGAGCCGGCTGAAGCTATGCTGATATCACTGTGGGAAGGAGGAAGGGACAGAGTGCTGACTATGGCCTCAATGCATTGCTCACTTTCCAACCCTGAAGCTAGACACGTCTACATAATAGAGCAAGAGACATGTGGACAGAGGCACACACAAAGGGACAGTGACGGTGAGCAGCCACCTGCAGTCTGGACAATTACTAACTGGGTAGAAGGAGAGGAAGCTGTTGTAACACAGTCACAGCTTCCACTGAGAATTTTCAACGTCAGTCGCTCAACTTTTCTTTATGATTTGGTTGGATCGGCAACTTTTTAATTTGGGTGAAATTCTACGTTCTTCTTACGGCCCTGACACACCAAATCCACAGTCGGCTGTCAGTCAATGTCAGATCGTTCATGCTGGGTCGCTGTTGGCTGAAGTACTTGTGGTGTGTTCAAGGGCCACTTTTGGCCGGGACACAGGTGAGATAAGGTGATGCAACAGTCGGCCTTGGTCGCCACCAGTACACACGAACAGGCCTGATATACAGTATCTCCTTCCTCTGTGCCATAGAGCTCCATTGTTGTTAAACACAGTGAGCAGTGAGCCACACACTGGCTGACAGGTTTCAGTATTGAACA
Source organism: Epinephelus moara (assembly GCF_006386435.1). Classification (NCBI taxonomy): domain Eukaryota; kingdom Metazoa; phylum Chordata; class Actinopteri; order Perciformes; family Serranidae; genus Epinephelus; species Epinephelus moara. The sequence goes on along the minus strand of NC_065516.1, from coordinate 34,598,052 downwards.
ACTCTTCTCTCTCGAAGCGCTGCATCAGATACTGGCACCGTCACAACATCCTAACAGAAACCACAAATCATCCTGAGTTCACCCAGTTTGTTTTTTACAGTCCTTGAGTTGCAAATGAAGAAGAGAGCAAAGCCTCGAGGCTACGTTGCGGCCTTGGAAGAGTGTTTGGGAAGTTAGCAGAGGATTCGTTTCAAGGTCCGTGACGTCTTCAGGTACTGTCACTGTAACACAATGCTATCTCTGCTAGTCGGAGCACCAGCTGACACTCTGTTTCCACTCTTTGCGATGACGGGCTACTCAAAAGTGACAAGATGATTTAAGTTGTGATAAACCTCAGAGCTGAACCACAGTCACCTCTGTGAGTCTAAACGGTCGAGACAGAGAGGCTGACACTCTAACGGCCTGACTCCCTTATTTACACCTCCAATTCACTGCTGTGGCGGGTTTTATAGCTCAGAGACGTGCTGAAGCACCACAACACTCATTTACAGTGAAACAGAGGTGAGTTTATCCCAAAAGAATACTCGTGTCATAATGAAAGAACGCCAACAGAGAGTTCCAGTTACTCCTGACAGAACCACAGTGGATACAGGAGGAAGACGAAGAAGAGGATGTTCTTAGTTGACTGCCTCTAAAAGCGTGTTAAAGAGGGGTCCCTACAGCATGCAGTTACCTTTTGGTTCCCACTCTGTGGTTTGGAGCAATGTCGATGGTGTCGGTGGCCGAGTCGTGGCGGACAGCAAGACCCAGGTCGGCGATGCAGCAGGTCCCGTTCTTCTTCACCAGAATGTTCTTTGACTTCAGGTCTCTGTGTGCAATAGCAGGTTTCCCTGGAGGGAGACAGAGAGTCGTACTTTCAACAGAAGCCCCACACTCACTGAAACTCAGTTGGAAATAGAGCTGTGATCACAGAGTTCAAGACAACACAGAGAGTTAGAGGTCAAACTGCCAAGGATCAAGACCTTTGACAGTTTCCGACATCTGCATGAAAGATAAGTTACAGGTTTTATGACCATCGGACAGATACTCATTCGTTTACGACCAAATCTGTGTCGGGCCACGCCCTTCTCTAACGTCACCCCCCTACTGGTCAACTGCAGAAACATTTTGGGGACCTGCTTCAACCGTAGACTGTATCATAAAGATGGACGAAGCATCTCACTGTACAAAAATGAAACCAAAATATCCTCGATATGGCCGCTGCCATCTTGTGCTGGTGTCAGAGTCGGCACAGTAGCAATCTCCACCCAACTAATCACGAGCAGCTCCGTTTATCGCGAACACACCAATTAGCACACACAGCTGTCAATCATGACATCGACACAGATTTTCGTAGCATCAAAAAAACTAAATAAAACCAAACTGAGCAGAAAAATGAACCCTTTAACAAACATCAGTTTGATAAGAACTACCTAAAATTAGAGACACCATTTTTGGAGAAACACACATTTTTTTTTACGTGCACTTGGAGTTTCTAGTTCGGCCCATGTCCCATCTGCTAACATGGAGGGGGCGGGGTTTATGACCTGTACTGCAGCCAGCCACCAGGGGGCGACTGAGATGTTTTGGCTTCACTTTTAGGGACCTGTCATGTCATTCGTCTTTTTTCTACATCAGGCCAATGCACTTGGAACTGGTGGCGCCCCCTATTGATAGTGATGGCCAAATGAAGCCTCATGAGGCATTTTCTTTTTTTCTGAGCCCACTAGATGGCGCTTTTTGTTCAACAAAAGGCTGAAAGCACACTGAATTGCCATTCTTTGAGCCTCTCTCTTTAAAACAGGAGCGCCATCTAGTGGGCTCAGAAAATAAAGGAAATGCTTCATGAGGCTTCATTTGGCCATCACTACCTATTGAGTGATTAAAAAAAATTAATGTTACACATGTGGTTCAACCTTGTTATAAAACATATCTTGGAGTTTTGTGATGATTGGACAAACAATTTCTGATTTACAGTCTGATCTGTGTTATGCCACGCCCACTTTCTGTATTTGTAACGCCCCCTAGTGAACAATTTGAATTAAACTTTCAGGGTATGTTACAGATACTTAATTGGACATTTCCTGCCGTTTTGTGTTGACTGGCCTAACAATTAGGCGGGTTAGGCTTAATAATGTGCTTAGCCACGCCCCTTTTTAAGTTCACTAGCTAAATATCTGTAAAACATGATGAGATATCAACAAGTCTTAGTCCCCGATCACATAGAAAGCTTTTTGGAGGTTGCAAGCAGAGATCTGTGTGGGTACATGAGACCCTAAAAAAGAGGCTGGATCATGGGGAGTACCACCAGTTGGTCCAGGAGCTTCTCCTCCATCATGGACGTTTACAGTACTGCACTTATCTGCTGTTTTCTATTGAGATGGTGCTAACTGTGGTTTGTAAAGTCGTATAGCTCTGGGTATCCAGCAACCACTACCACCAGTTTCTCCAGTTGCCCGCCTCTCAAATCATCTGGTTGGACAATAGGAAAAAAAGCGGGGATGATGACGGGCACTTTTCCACTCTGAGTTGAGGTTTTTTCAACTCCAGTTCAAAGTGTTCCAGTGAAAATGCCAGGCACGTAGCGAGGCAAAAACAGTGAGCAAAAAGCTTCACTGTCATCCAAAACAATAACAAAAAGCCGCCTCCAGCTGCTATTACACTTTCTGTGTGATCGGGGCCTTGTGCATGTTTTGACAAGGTTGGTCCAGTAACAACCCGCAGAGAATTTGGTATAAATAAGACCTAAATTTTAATATATAATAGATATGCCACAAATATATATTTCAAAAAAATTCTTGGGCACCCTTTTCACACAACTTCCAATCATTGGTGAAAATTTCTTTTGTCTGCGATGAACCATCTCACGGGAATTATTTAATAATAATCTAAATGAGAGGAGTAAAGATGACCTGTGTGTCTGCAGAGATGGGTACGTCTACATCGCCTCTAGTTTCTTGGATGAATCTTCATTTGGCTTTTTCTTCCTCCATCAGATGACTGATCCACCCAGGACACATGAAGTGGCTGGTTGTAAATGGGGTCTTTGACTGCTGGAGACATTTTTCAGGTTGTACCTTTTGGCCACGAGCAGTAAAGGGACTGCTCCTAGTAATTTCCTGTGACAACAAGCATTTGTGTGCAACAGCTGAGACAGATGATAACACTTAGAAGAAGTCCAGTCTCTGTTATCTTGCTCCAGACTCTCTCCTTTTTGGACATTCATACAGCATTTTACTCCAGCTGACGTGTGTCCAGCTCAAGTGGACATGTCCAGTTAAGGTGTTTGGTTCGTCTAACCAAGATGAGGCTGTTAGTCTTCCTCTTCATGAGGACACTTTTATAACAGGCCTCCTATTCTCCAATTCAGTGTTATGAAGATATGACTCTGCTTGTCGCATCAGATGAATCAGACATTAATTTAGGAGAGTGTATTACTTGTCTGTGATAAACAGAAGTGTGTGTGTGTGTGTGTGTCTCACCTTGTGTTCCCACGATCTCCATGTGAAGGTGGGCGAGGCCGCTGGCTGTGGACAGGGACAGTTTGATCATGCCCTCCACAGTGACTGTGTAGCGGTTCAGGTAGTCGAACAGCGAACCGTGCTCATGGTAATCAGACACCAGCCACAGCTGAGTCCACGTCCCGTTATCTACACACAGACAGGAAGAGGAGCGAGGACATGAAGGGTTAAAGATGAAGGTGGTTTTGATCTTCCAGAGGGAACGTCACTAGAGCCTGGCTGATTTAATCTGATGCCACAGTGCGAGTTTGATCTAATTGGGATGATTCTGCCTGCATACCCACAGTTTAACACAAATATTTGTCTCTGGAGAGACACAGGCGGAGGAGAGTGTTCTGTGTGTCAGAGATATAACGACCATACAGATGGGACATTCGCAACTTTAGAAGTGTCATAAAAAAACAAACTAAAACAAAGACAAAGTTAGTGAATATTGTTTTTCTTCTCGTTTTGTTGAGAAATAAACAGATGTTAAGATTTTCCTACCAGAGATTACAGAAGAAAAATAAATGTAGGTAACAAAGACATTGAGCATACAGCGTTTCCCACGTGGCGTCAGCTGCTGGGTGGGTTACAGTTAGGTTAGATTTGATACGAACCAAAAACTTCACTTGATCACGAAGCCCAAAGTTACTGTATAATCCTCTGCTTTATCAGTACGGTGTATGAACTACACTGCAGACTGAAGTCTGACTCATATGAACCGCCCGAAGTTGGTCTGCACGTGTCTGTGTTGACACTGCACTCCATTTTTATAAACTATGATCATGGATCACACCGCTCACTGCGTCCAGGTGCACGCTCACTCCCTCTTCCTCTCCTCGCAGCTCTGGTGCTCATAGAACTGGAGTTACATCTAGTAACTACTATTAAGTGGCATTTATACTTGTGCCGTGGTGCGTCTGTGTCACTCTGCAGTTACACCTCCAAAACACTAGTCAGCGGTAGTGATGGCCAAATGAAACCTTGTGAAGCATTTTCTTTATTTTCTGAGCCCACTAGATGGCACTCATAGTTTAAAGAGAGAGGCTCAAAGAATGGCAATTCAGAGTGCTTTTAACCTTTTGTTGAACAAGAAGCGCCATCTAGTGGGCTCAGAAAATAAAGACAATGCTTCATGAGGCTTCATCTGGCCATCACTAGTCAGCGACAGGGTTTCTGTGAAGTGCTGGAAAGTTTAGTTGATTCATAACATACATTAAACACACATTAAACATGGCTTAATAGAGACAATTTCAAACACAAGTACACAAATCAGCTTCACTATAACTCGCACTGTTACAAAGGCCCCAGAAATCACAAGTAGAGTGATCAACTGTCATATTTTATGCTGTAGAACAAACCATGAAAGTCTCTTCAGCTTGCGTGAACCACAGACCTTATTTCAGGCCTCAAACCAAAAACCCATTGACTTCAAGACGAGGGAACCGAGAGCGCTAAAATGGTAACTCATCCCTGGAGCACTCTGTAGTTCTTTTAATTAATCTATTTTACTGGCGCTCGGATTTTAAATGGTAAAAAATTGTGGTGGGCCACCACAAATAAATTTGTGTATGGGAAACTCTGAGTAAATGTCGTCATGAATCTGTTCCCTATAAAATGCTGCATTGGCTGCTGCAGTTTCTGTTTGCACCGTAACCATGGATACAGACAGCAATCACTGGATTATTGTTGATAGTAGAAAAAACATCTAAACGTGATGACTGTCAGATCTTTGGAGGGCATCTTTTCTGATTTCTAAGAAGATTAACCGTTAATCTGAGATGGACATCTCCCTGGAAAGAGTGAGTCACCGCGATTGCGGCTATTTCTGTGCGTCCAAACTTGACTGAGTCATGAAGTTGTTTGTGTAGACACGTTTTCCTCACAGCGCCACCATAGCTTCATCACGTCCTACATACCATGTACAGATAAGAGCCTGAGAAACCGCCCATCAGTCAAACTGTGCGAACACACTAACCCATTTAAACTCCTGCGTGTGTGTGTGTGTGTGTGTTATTAGAGTTGTTCGCCAATGTGATAATGTGTGTTTGGCCTTCACTGTGAACTGTTCCTCCCCCACACTGTCTGCCAGCCAGTCTATTCACAGTAAAGGCTCGTCTGCACTAACTTCACCTTCAGCAGAGCTGCTTTGCTGCTCTGACAGCTCAAGGTTCACGTGTCATTAAAGCAGCCCACACAGCTCAGCCCCGAGAACATCTCATTTACAGGGTTTGGTTGATATGCTTGAATCAATCTTGAGTCTTTGACTGCACTTGAATTAGCCTCATCATCTGGTTTCATTCATTTCTTTTTGTCAAGCTATTCTTGTATGTTCTGTTCTGCAGCTCTGAATCCAGCCTCTCACAGCTCTCCTGGAGGTTTCTCACCTTTGTTATCGGCAGCGATGAAGCCCAGAATGTTCTCGTGTCTCAGCATCACCGTCTGGTAGATCTCAGCCTCGCGGAACCAGGAGCGCTCCTCCCGTGAGGAGAAGATTTTCACTGCCACCTCCTCGCCGCGCCATTTACCCCGCCACACCTCCCCGAAACGGCCCTTCCCGATGCTCTCCTGGAGGATGATGGTCCTGGCGATCGTCCTTTGGACCAGCAGTGGCAGACCTGGAGACAGACAGAAACTAGAATTACCAACTTGCGGTTGTTTGCCTCTACGAACCCATCAGGGTGCAGTCACAGTTTACACCCATGACTCTGACCTTTAACCAGAGTGTAAGAGAACGTTTGTGTCAAATTTGGAAAATTTCCTCAGGGCGCTTTTGAGATATCATATCATAAAATGAGACAAATGCAAGCTCACAGTGATCTTGACCTTTGACCACCTATCGCCGGCTCAGAGGCATAATAAAAACATTTAAAAAGCTGGCAGCAAGTTGGTGATAGGGAACATATCGTTTGTTTCGGGGGAAAAGTGTGTGGAAAGAAATACAGAGGAAAGTCTGTGGAAAATGCCGCAGTTAAAAGAACCCTGACATTATTAAATTTAAGAGGAGGCAGAAGACTCAGTTCATAAACCTGAAAATACTGCATCAGGGAGTGTGTTTACACGGACATCAAAAACCTATTTATGAGGCTTAACACGGTTACAATCAAACTCAGGATATAGTGCGAACATAGCACAGAGAATTTCACAGTACTCCAGGTAGCATATTTGGGTTTATTATAAATGGGATAAGGGCTAACAGGATCTCAAATACTCCAAAAACCTGATCATGAACGGATTATTCACGGCCATGTAAACACACTCAGATGGGCTTGTTCAAAGGTGACTCAACACTAAATCTTAACTTTTAAATCTTCACTTATTTACACTTCTCTGGTCCCTTTTGATGGTGCTGTTTGCAACACTTATTTTTCTTTTTACAGAGAACATCTAGTAATGGTGTCCTCTTGACCCCTGCAAATCTGTGTAAGTCTGTGATGTTTCCTGGGACACTCTGCTCCTATATTATGAGGGAACACCATGTCCAGCGTGTCAGTTCAGACGACAGGAAGTGGAACACTGGAGCAACCATCTGACAGAGCTGCACGGGGCCTGGGAGTGTCAGAGAGACTCTTCATATGAGTCTTTAGTGGTCGACAGGGTGGCATTGTTTCATTTACAGAGGAAAGCTGGGGCATTCAAATAGAAAGTAAAAATCTTTACACCTTTGCGTGACGTTACACTACACATTTCTGCTGTAGGGCTACAATGAGTAGTCGACTAATTGATGACTAATCGACTATTAAAATAATCGGTGATTATTTCAGTAGTCGGATAATAGGTTTGAGTCATTTTTCATAGAAAAGTACTATAAAAGTACCCTTAATACAGCTTCTTAAGTTCAAATATTGGCAGCTTTACACACTCTCCCATGACGGTGAACTAAAACCCTTTGGCGTGAGTACGAAACAAGACATTAGATGACAAAATTTTGGGGTTTGGGAGACAGACCGACTTTTTTCAACATTTTAACACATTTTTCGTTAAAATGATTAGTTGACTAATCGAAGAAATAATCGACAGATTAGTCGACAATACTAATCGAAGAAATAATCGACAGATTAGTCGACAATGAAAATAATCGTTAGTTGCAGCCCTGTTCTGCTAACTAACTTATTATGTACTTTCATTTTAATTTCCTGTTTTTCAGTCACGTAATGATAAACAGAAGGTAAAAGTGAGGTAAGTCAGCAACCCGCTGAACCTTCTCCCATGTGCCAGTCAGAATTCCTTTATACTGGGATCTCTACCTCCCCGAACAAACGGACCCGCTGCTCACTACGTTGGCTGACCTAAAAATGTGAATGTCAATATCTAAAGCCAGTGTTTGTTTTGTTCATTCTTGGCTACTGTAGAAACATGGCAGTGCAACGTGGCAATCTCTATAGACGAGGACCCTCTCCCTATGTAGATATAAACGGTAGTGATGGCCAAATGAAGCCTCATGAAGCATTTTCTTTATTTTCTGAGCCCACTAGATGGCGCTTTTTGTTCAACAAAAGGTTGAAAGCACACTGAATTGCCATTCTTTGAGCCTCAGTGGTCTCAGAAAATAAAGATAATGCTTCACGAGGCTTCATCTGGCCATCACTAATAAACGGCTCACTCTAAAGCGGGTGCCACAGCAGCACGTGCTGCCCCTAGCACACACAGGACGCTTTGCGCTGCAGCCCGTTTACAGTTGACCACACAAAGTTATTACTTCTTTTACTGAAAGATTTGTAGCTCTTCCACCTCTGCGTTAGCTTAAAATCACGTGAAGAGCTCACCCGAAGAGCTGATCTCCAGAACTATGACTCGCCAGGCAATATCTTTTGGGCACTGTCTTTTTAACGACAGAATTGTGGGACGTTTAGCTCGAGATATTTCTCAACCTCAACAACGAATCTCTCCTCATCCAGTCTTCGTCACACACGTGACACGGCAACAGATGCCAAGTTCTCTTTATGCATCAATGGTGAGGAGAGGAGTCGAGCTGCCACAGGAGCTGGTCTGTACAAGCAGAGAGTGAGTGGGGGAAAAATGCATTTAATTCTGGGAGGCTGGAAATAGGACCGTGGCGTGGAGTGCTGCGGGGCGGTGCGTCCAGGAGCTGCCACCGGTGTGGGGTTGTACATAGAAAATAATAGGGGCGTATTTTTTAACACGCAATATTCTCCACAAGTGACAGTGTAATAAAGTGATGGTATAATACAACTCAAAAAAGTGAATTTAGTGTTACGTCACTGTTTAATAGTGTTGGGTACCGTTTATTTTTAACTGCTACCAGAGCCTGGAATTCAGCACTGGTAGCTAACAGTTCCTTTTATCTGTATTATCATTGTCAAACAATCTGCAGGCTGACGCAGTCTCGCTGTCTCTGTGAGCACAGTAATAGCTGCAGATTAAAATAAAGGTTGAATGAATGAATGACAGGCGGTTCTGCTCCTCTGCTCTTTTCTGATCACACACAGAGCTGAGCTTCATCACGGGTAACCTCTCTCTCTCTCTCTCTGTCTCTCTCTCTCTCTCTCTCTCTCTCTCTCTCTCTAGCTCTGTCTGTGTCTGCTCGTCTCTTCCGCTCTCTGTTGCCAGGAGCTCCACGGCCGGCTTCCTGGCTTGGGGCGCTTCCACCTCCTGTCTGAACCCGGTGCTCTCACCCAGATGCACTCAAGGTACCCAAAATAATTTAACGTGATTCAGTGCTCAAATATTTGGTCAGTACTCTTAAAAGTACCAAGTTTGTTACTCAACCCTATGATTAAATATCATATTGTAAGTGTGAGTACCCCCCCCCCAAATAAACTGACTTTATTACGACTCCATATTCAAAATCTCCTTCTTTTTCTCTATTAAAAGTGGCCCTAACATGGCACCATACTCAGGACCATTGACTCAACCCCTTGAATTAAAGAAAAGATGCTCCGCTCTTCTACCACTGTTTGACATTCTCAGTCTGAGCGCTTCATCTCTCACTTACCTGAGCGGTGCATCTTTCTCAAGCCTCCTCACCTATGAACAGCTGATGTTTACTAGTTTGGTGGGAGGCAAACATAACCTTTATCTTCTGCTCAATAACTCAGCATATTCAGAGGAACCTGGACCTTCAGCACAACAACTGTAACTCTTTCGGATCACTAGTCTGCCAACGTGCTGATGAGGAAACGCAAAATGATAGTGGAATGAAAATCCTCCTCCGATTTCAACAGGCACCACACACACACACACACACACACATATTCTGAGTCAGCAAAGTCATTAAAACAGCCCACACAGTTCTGCCAACACACACACACACAATCGCATATCGTGCAATATGGTGTAAATAGCTAGAAAAACCGAGTCCAAATTTTTCCTTGGCAGCATGTCGGAGGTGCCAGTCTCCACAGAGAGGTGCTAATTTATGGCGAGCATAAAGAACAGATTTTGCCAGTGCTGTGTGTCTTTGTGTGTGAGTGTTTATGCAGCTTCACAGCCTGAATCTGGGCCAGCCACTCTTTATAAGAGACCTGTACTTTAAGATGTGTGCAGCTGCAGAGTCTGCACATGTGTGCACACAGAGAGAGGAGAGTGTGTGTGCTCCTAAGTCCTTTAAAATGGAGATACACACTCACAAAGACAATACTGAAGCATCAATGTCAGTTTGAATTTCCGTCTATATTAAATGCTGTTAATGCAACACTTTGTTTTAAACATGGACGACATTAGTAAAATCCCTGTGCTAAGGTGCTACCACAACTTTTTATTTGTCAGTGGTTTGTAAGGCAGGGGATAACTTCACCTGCTTCCTCAACAGCTTCCTCTTTAGTGTGGTGTGGTGAAGTGTTTCTACACAGGAGTGGAAATATTTGGGGAAATGCACATGTAATGACAGTGAGTGGTCGACTGGCTGAATGTGGAAAAACTGAGACATATTGTTGAAACTGCACTTATTTTTCTGAAAGCCCAGTTCAGACCAAAGAGTCCCGACGATGAAACAATTTTAGAACGTTGCAGAAAAAAGCAGCAGATCTGAGACAGACAGAGTTCAACAGGACTCTTGTCCCGACTGGTCAGGTCTAACTTAGTAGGAACCAGGTGGACCTGTGAGGATGGCGACGCACAGTGAGTCACAGCTCTACAAACTGCAAACCTGAGACTGTAAGCACAGCTGTGCTGCACTGAGTGGTAGAGTCTGACCTTTATATGTTAACAAAAACACCTTGTGAATGAACCGCAGCAAACAAGCCTCACGCCACAGCCCTCGAAGACGGTTTCCTGCCCAGGTGCAGTCACTCCCTGCAGTCTTGTCACCACTGTGAGGTTACTTAGCGACCAGCGAAGAATCCAGGAACCAAACCTTGTGCTTTTTACACTTCGTGTTTGCACAGATTAAACATGTGAGATGTAGGTGATAGGTAAGCTTCAGAGGTGCTGATAGGTGTGTTCTGTTACCTTTGCTACCTCGCTGCATAAATATTCTGTGAATGCACCATGAGTCAACCCTGTGATGTCGAGGTATTTGGTCAAAAATATCATGATAACTGATTTTCTCCATATCGCCCAGCCCAAGATGATATCATTAGTTGAAGTCCAGTGCACACACACGCACACACAATCGGCACAGACTGTCCAGAAACACGTGGACCCTGAGGTGCAGCACTGTACCTGATCCAGAGCCCGAGGTGGTCATGTCATAGATGAGGTCCTTCAGCGTTGTTCCGACAGTGATGAAGGGGTGGTCCATGGAGGGGTCCTCTTCATTGGGCACCCGGTGGTGGTGGTGGTGATGGGCCCCAGCTCCCCCGGCCCCCAGACCCCTGTGGCTGTGGCAAACATAGAACGCCAAGACCAGCAGCAGGCAGAGCACGCACACCGGGCCGGCGATCACTGCTGCGAGGGCCACGGGGCCCAGTGGAGGAGGCTTTACTGTGGGCACTGTGGGACAGAGGGGAGACAGACACACACAGGGATCATCAGAACATATGACAGATTCCAAAGTTAGGTTTATGACCTGTGAGTGGAGCGGGTCACACCTGGCCCTGAGATCAACGTGAGAGATCAAGTGAGGCGGCTAACTGCTGGAAAGGTTCACTGCGAGCACACTGAGGGCTGGCAAGTGGCGGGGCTGAAGTGCTCGCCACCAGCCAGGAAGCTAACAGGCCAAGTGGTGCGGGGGCACATTCCATCTGCTAGGCTGATGGGAGATTTGGCCTGTAGCTAACACACACACACACAAGCCAAAGAGGCATCTAGTGTCTTCATCAGTGTGTGTGTGTGTGTGTGTGTGTGTGTGTGTGTGTGGGTGGGTGAGACACCAAAAAAGTGAGTGCTTGTCGTAAACAAATGAGCCACTTGACATTAAATAATTCATCCTGAAGAGGCTGCCCCTGTGCATGCACTCTGGTAACCCTGCACACTGTACAGACGACATGTCCCCTCCCAGTCCTCCCAGTCCTCCCATTTCTGTCATTAAAACTTCAGCTGAATGTGTCGCTCAACGTCACATTAAAAACTTACGACTCTGTTATAAAAGTGACTCTGACTGCGTGGAGGAAGTTTCCAGGAGTTCTGCGATGGTTCAGACTTTGTAAAATGGGGCTGTATGAGGTACTTATCTACAGTCAGTGTGCTACATACAGCACATGGCGGCCGGCACGCCTGATTTCTACAAAGACAATATTCAATCAGTCATAAGAGGAGTTCACGATATCACAAGGACTCCAGTTTCACTTCCTGGTTTCCAAAAAGGCAAGAATGCTGCTCAAAGTTGGTTGGTTAGAAGTGATATCTCTTGTGTCAGAGTTTTTCGATGTGTTTCCCAGTGTGCCCAAAGTATGTTTGCTGGGCCTGAAGTTGGACGTCGTAACCTACGCTGTAACCTGACGTGCATCGCCCTAAAAATGTAACTACACATCACAACTCAGACCTCCTGTCTGTCTCTGTAAGCTGAAACCATTTCCCTCAGTGGAAACAAAGCTTTGATTTACTTTAATTTCACAGGTAAGAAACAATAAACTGTGAAGACAATAAAGCCTCCACAAAAATAGCATTTTAAGTCTTGTGTGGGATTTATCCTGGCTTCATATGAGCAGAGGAAACCTCCGCTCGTCGCTAGGCTAATTTATACAATGTAAAATGCCATAGGCTTGTGCTAATAACATTAGCATGTTGTATTTGTTTGGAAAACTTGTTTTTTGTGCCGTTACCTTTGTTACATGTTGCTGTTGTCCTTGGCTTCATATGAGAAGAGGAAAAGTCTGCTAGCTGCTAGGCTAATTTCTACAATGTAAAATGCCATAGGCTTGTGCTAATAACGTTAGCATGTTGTATTTGTGGGGAAAATGTGTCCAGATAAAGACAAGTGTTTGTCTGTGAATGCTGCGAGTTATAGTGAAGCTGATTTGTGTACTTGTGTTTGAAACTGTTGCCATTAAGCCATGTTTACTGTGTGTTTAATGTGTGTTATAAATCAACTAAACTTTCCAGCACTTCACAGAAACCCTGCCACTGACTAGTGATGGCCAAATGAAGCCTCATGAAGCATTTTCTTTATTCTATGAGCCCACTAGATGGCGCTTTTTGTACAACAAAAGGTTGAAAGCACTCTGAATTGCCATTCTTTGAGCCTCTCTCTTTAAACCATGAGCGCCATCTAGTGGGCTCAGAAAATAAAGACAATGCTTCATGAGGCTTCATTTGGCCATCACTACCGCTGACTAGTGTTTTGGAGGTGTAACTGCAGAGTGACAAGACAAGTGTTTGTCTGTGAATGCTGCAAGTTATAGTGAAGCTGATGTGTGTACTTGTGTTTGAAATTGTCTCTATTAAGCCATGTTTAATGTGTGTTTTGAATCAACTAAACCTTCCAGCACTTCACAGGAACTAGAGCCTCCGTCGTAGCTACGGTGTCGATTCAAGAAGTATAAATTCCCAAAACACACAAATCCTTAATGCTGTCTATGATTTTCTGTTTCACCTCAAACATTACTTTACTGTTCCCTTTTTTATCATCACATGATTGTAAAACAGAAAACTAAAATGAAAGTACATGAGGAAGCACAAGTCAGCAGAAAAGTGTTGTGCAAAGCCAAGTGAAGGTGTTTATGTGTATTTTGAAGCCATTGGAATATTGTAAAGTGTTTGACTGGATGAAGCCTTTAGCAAAGAGGTGCGACTGATGTGGAGTCTGTATTTGCTCTTGAAATGAGTATCACATTATTATTCGTTTAAATCAAAAGGAGCTGAGGTCAGAAAGTGATTGATGTGTGACAGAAAGCCTCAGTAATGGACAGGGTGGGTGAAAATGTGGTGCTAAATGTCCAATTTCTGATGCACATATTTCACACAGCTAACACCGGTTAAAGAGCTGGACACAGACGGCCGATGACAGACAACCGTAAATCATTTTACAGACACGTCACACTGAGCTGTTTTGCATCCCCTTCCCTGTGAGTACAGATATCTGTGTAACTGTGGACGACTCAAACTTGCTGTCACATTTTTGTCACCACCAGGCACAGTTACAAAAAAAGTACTCATGTTTCATCCAATTTTCATCTACCTTTATTGGGTGTCCTTGAATACACTGAGAAACCAGATGAAAAGAATCCAGTGTGAAATATATTTTCAAACAACCTCTCTGTCACAAGTAGTATTAATGTCAAACTTCAAATGCTCAGTTTTGGTCGTGTCAGAAAGGTTCTGACTGGGCCTGTGGTTATTTCTAATGGACTGCAGTTAAATCACAGGTGTTAAAGTCAGTATGTAATATTATTGTTCTGTAGTACGATGGGTGCACTACTTCAGCTGCTGGAACATACCGAACATGGAGATCAACAGCAGAAAGAAGGAGTTTGCTGAAGGATGTTTCTACTGGTGTTTTTTTTGCCATGACTCAACATTAAAATCCAGTGGACCTGCTTTGAATTCAAACAGAATCAGACCTCAATTACACAGAAAGTGTTTCAGCAGCTGGAGGCGGCGTTTTGTGATGGTTTTTAATGAGAATGAAGCTTTTTGCTCGCTGTTTTTGCGTCGCTACCTGCCTGGCGTTTTAAAAAACATTTCAAATCAGAGCAGAAAAGCGCCCGACATCATTTCTGCTTTTTTCCTCATTGTCCAATCCGATGATTTGAGAGGCGGGCCTTCGGAATATTAGTATGCATATAAACACAGCCAATAACAGGCCCTCAAAGTTGTATTAAAGTATGTGTGTGTGTGTTTTTACCAGGGAAGACTTCGAGGTTGGGCTCTTTGTTGCAGTAGTCCGCGGTACAGCACATGGGGAAAATGCCCGTGTCATGTTTGACAGACGGGGCACAGATGAAGGGCCGGTCTCGTGGGATCAGTTCGTTTTCGTGCACGCACTGGCGCTGCTCGGTGGTAAGCCGGCTGCCCGACTTGCGGATGGCGACGAAACAGACGCCGTCTGTCGTGCAGCTGGAGTTGGCACTGCAGCGGTCACAGTAACACTGGAGGGCTGGAGGAGGAAGAGGAGAGGAGAAAGGGATGGAGAGTTAAAACTGAGGCTTGAAATGTCGGAGAAGACACGAACGTAACAAGTCATGAAGGTTTACGATATTAACTGAGCGGCTCGTTTAGTTTTCAGACATGTAATTACACCAAAGTCATCTGGCAGCAAAACAAAGTTTGGGAGTGATGAGTGGCATCTGAACAATGGCTTCCCAGTAACACTCCACCACGGCCAGTCCTCTGACACCACATATTTACTGGCAGCAGAGAAAATTAAACCTTTGAACATTTTGAAACACAAATAACCAACTTCATGTGCACTTTTCATTCTGCTTCAAAGGAAAGTTTAAAAACATGTTTATTTTCCTGTTTCTGTTTTTCATTGAATCTCAGCACTTAGATCCAAGGCTGAGACCCATCATCTGCACACCACTTCCTGCTTGTGTTTGTGTGTGTTTGTGTGTTGTGTGGGCGTTTTGCAGCGACTCTCGCTGAGGACATGTGAGACGTTACATCACTCCAGTCATACTTTACACACACAGACTTATTTTCCTCTGAATGTTTGCTCTGCTGCTGCGCCCTGTGCGTGAGTCAGACAGACGGACAGCTGTGGTACAGCTGGAGAGCACATGGCTGACATCAGAAACGGGTCAGGATGTACGTTGGGCCCTTCAGTTGTCCCCTCCATGGGACTGTGTCGCAAAAGTCACGTTAACGACTCATTATTGACACTGTGGAAACTGCTCAGTGATCAGCTGCTTTAACAGGTCAAAAAGCTTGAGACAGATTCGTCACTACACAAATGCTGACAGGGCTGACACATAGACAGACAACCATTCACTAGTGATGGCCAAACGAAGCCTCATGAAGCATTTACTTTATTTTCTGAGCCCACTAGATGGCGCTTTTTGTTCAACAAAAGGTTGAAAGCAAACTGAATCGCCATTCTTTGTGCCTCTTTCTTTAAACCATGAGCGCCATCTAGTGCGCTCAGAAAATAAAGAAAATGCTTCATGAGGCTTCATTTGGCGGTCACTACCAGTTATTTTCGGTAACACCCGTTGACTTCTCGCTCATCATCTGAGTATTTTGTTTGTATGCTCCCTGGCGTTTGGAGGATATTGTAGTGACCAACATATTGAGTATAAACACCTCCGCACATGCTCATAGCTCACACACTGACTATAGCTATGTTTCCATCCAAAAGTGATTCGAATCATTGGGAAATGTGCATTAAAAGAAATACGAATCCTGTGTGTTTCCATTAAATGTACAGACTTTGGTGAAAACTATGAACTTGCGCGAGTTTTCCGCAGAACTGGAAACAAAACAAGTCTCGCATTCTTCTTCTTCTACGTTTTCTGGCGGTTGGCAACCAGCTTGTAAATGCATTACCGCCTTCCCGACCTAGAGTGTGGATATCACCATGGAGAGAGGTGCGCTACGTCAGACTTAATTTGAACATAACTGTTTCCATCCCCCGTTTTGCGAATCAACATTTTTTCGAATCAACCAAAACCCGGCTAAAACGAGCGTATTTTAGTTTGTGCGAATCAGGGGATTTTGATTCGAATTTTGCCGTTTCCATCATAATTTTCCGATGCGATACTTCTAGGTGCGCATCTAAACAGGCTGATGGAAACATGGCTTTTGATAGTCCACGCCAAAGTGTTTTGTGTGAGAGGAAACAAAGGTTAAAATGACCCCCACTTCCAATCAGTAGATATTATAGGCAGTGGTGTAAGGTAGCACCCTATTATGACGGGTCCTACTGCACACTATCATCACAGAATAAATTAGTTTAACAATATTTGACTCATAGAATTGTTGATTTACAGCCACCCATTGTCAAATCCAACAAAAAAAGAGGCCAACACACTTTTCTTTTGTGTTTCGACTCAACTGAGCTGAGCCTTATTCAGAGACATTCAGAGAATGTGAAGCATGTCTGGTTATCCTGGCTGTTTTCCTCTGTTTCTGAAAAGATGTTGGTGCCACAGGTCAGGAGGACATCTTTAATCACCTCTAAACACTGGCAGAGTCAGAGATGTGCTTAATGTACGATAGTCTGCTCAGCCATCCCTCAGGCTCCAAACCATTAGTAGTGGTGTTATGGAGCTGTATGAATAAACCAGGTCACTGTCTCTGTGTGTGTGTCTCCACAGTGTCACTGTCTCTGTGTGTGTGTGTGTGTGTGTGTCTCCACAGTGTCCTTGCCCCAGCACAGGGCAGACAGGGGGCGCCGAGTCTGGTATCATCATCATGCAGCTCAGAAGCACATCGTGCATGGCTGGCCAGGTTAAAGCAACACGCACCTTCTAAGACACGACCTGTGAATAATTAACAGCGCAGGCACACGGTCTGCCGAGTAAAGAGAGTGTCTGACATACACACACACACACACACACACACACATGGGCAGATGGTATTAACAGTATCAAAGGAACACCAGTGGAAATCCACCCTATGGTGCAACATCTTCAAAGTGCCAACGTAAGGATTTAAATACAATGAATTATTAAGTAAATGCCAGTAAGAGTCCATTACACTACTGAGAGGGAAACAGCACCAGTCTGAGAATGTTAAAACATCATCTCAGCGCTCACTCAAGGAATTCAAGGAATTGTCTGGAGGTGAATTCCAGACAGACAAAGTGCAGGAGGTGGATATAATTACAACAGCAAAACAACAACAACGACTGTGTGCGTGTGTGTGTGTGTAGAAGAAGGAAAAAAGACGCCAGACCAAGCAGCAGACGACAGGAGACGGCGAAATAAAAGCCAGCTGACACTTGTCTCCTCTGACTCAGCCTCAGAGCAGATAAGTCAGATCTGTCTGCCCCACTGACACACACTCACACCGCACTGTGTCAGCTTCACATGTCTAGACAACAACACAAATACACTGCTCCATGTGGTGTTGGATTTATTAAATATGAGAAGTGGTGGTTCAAAGTCCTGCTGTTTGCCAGTAAGCAGCGACGTGCTGATACTCAACGGACAGATCTGATCAAGCAACAAGTAGTTGTGGAGTGGCCAGGCGTGTTTTCTGAGTTTGCTACTGGGCGTGCAGACTGAGTTACTCTTGTTGTGGAGCTGAGCTGGTTCAGGATGCACTGAGAGGATGAAATATGATCCAGAAAGTCTAGTTTAAGTTCCAGATCCATGTGTTTAAAGGCTTATCAGAGGTTTATACGACAAAGTACAAGATTAATTACAAGTCTAGAAAGTTATCATGCTGTTATTTTATCCCCGAAACCCAGTATTATGAGGGCCAAGGGGCCAAACTATTAAAGACTGTACTCAGTCGCGAATTTGAATCAAGATTAAGACATTCGTCACTGATGCATTTTTGCTATTCAATTCGTGTGCGAGGGGCAGGGCAGCACAAACACAGAGGCCCTGCTCTCAGTGACAATGGCAGAGAGAGCAAAACGTTCTGAGGTTATGGTCATATTTCACAAGAGTAGTGATGGCCAAATGAAGCCTCATGAAGCATTTTCTTTATTTTCTGAGCCCACTATCACATGGTTTAAAGAGAGAGGCTCAAAGAATGGCAATTCAGTGTGCTTTCAACCTTTTGTTGAACAAAAAGCACCATCTAGTGGGCTCAGAAAATAAAGAAAATGCTTCATGAGGCTTCATTTGGCCGTCACTACACAAGAGTTGATGCCGACACTGCTTGTTGCCACAAGTTCGACAACTCCTTCGAAATTGAGGGCAGAAACACGACAGCGACAAATGCATCGTTTTCAACCGCCTAGCTTGTAGTTCATCTCCTGTTACCCCGTCCGCCTCAGGTATGTTATGGTCTATAACAGTTACTCATTTACGTCTCTGAGGTTTCTACCATTTTTCCCCATTAAAGGTTTTTCCTTATCCACTGTGAGGGTCCAAGGACAGAGGGAGGTTGTAAAGCTCTCTGGGGCAAACTGTGATTTGTGAAATCTGGCTTTATAAATGTTAAATCAAGAGTACCTGTTAAGTACCAGGTCGATAAGCAGTGTCGATAAGAGTGGTGGTATCGTTAAAGTCTTAAAGGTACCCATCCCTAGGTAAACAGTAGAAGTACCCCGTTCATGATACAAAGCAATCTGTCCAGGATGTGCTGGTGTATGTACGGTTGGGTATCAAACTATACTTTTAATGGGTGCCGGCCAAATTACATCACTACTGCAGATTCCGATTCACTTTAAATAAATCGGTGCCAAATTCCGATACCTAAACACAATCCTGGGTGAGGACGCCAGGTTCAGACGAGATGCAGAAGCACCACAAAGTACTCTGACGACGGAAAGTTGACCACAGAGCTCTGTCAACCTCCAAGTGAGTTGAAACTATCGCTGCAGCGCTGACAGTTTTGGTCTATCTGCTCTGCACCGTATCACTGCTGTTTGCGATTGTATTTCTTAAACTACGTAGATATTCCAAGTGTTTGTTGACTGTGTCAGACAGAGATGTAGCTCTCAGGGTACCATCGCATGTTCCGGGAGAACATTTCAACACTTTTCCATGACTTTTCAAGGACCCTTCATGCCCAGCATTTTTCTAACATGTCAGACTCAAACTGGATTCAAACATAATCGCAGTTAGCCGGCAAACATGAAGTGTGATTGAGAGCAGAAATGTTTGTTGGCCGCAGCTTGTTCAAGACCTTAATGTTTATTACAGAAAGAGAACAGTGCTAAAAAAGGTACCGACCCAACCCTACTATTTTGTATTATTGTCTGTTCCATAACAGTCCCGTCATTTCTGAATGAAGTCATGAGGAACATTAACTTGATGAGGCCACAAATATTAGGTACTCCATGTCTGAACAGAGCCACTGTATGAGCTCATTGTCTTTACCGCTTCAGCAGAGCGGCAGGAGAAGCCCTGGGAGGATCCACACACAACACACAGGTTCTGACATGCAGTTTGTGGTGATGAGTGATAAAGATTGGGCCTAAATGGGCTCCTCCAACAGATCATGAATCAGCTGGTGTGTGGACGAAGATGAAAACCTAACCAGACTGACAGTTCTTTGGATGCAGACTGTGGTTACTGGTTTCTGAGTCAACAACAGAGACGAGTCAGCGGCAGATGAACAAACCCATTACTTCTGATATTAAACGGGGCAACTGATCATTCCATCTTCCTCTTTCCCTCCGTTTCCCCTCCATCATAAAGTTAGTAGCTGGTTTGGTCTGAGCAGCAGAGTTCGAGGAAAAGTTCATGAAGCAGTCACCTGCTGAGATTTTGAATTTCAATGTGTCCCCAAACACACAACTGAACACTTCAATAAAACAACTGAACAATTATGGAAATAATAAGGCGCCCGCAGCCCTGTCCTCTGAGGGGGCAGCCACCCTCTTTATATCAAGACTTTCTCTCAGCAGCATGGTGAGTGTCCCCGTGTGTGCAAGCGGCTAATTAGAGCCCTTCTGTATATGAAGCATCTGCAGATTAGCCTGTACAACACCAGAGAGAATATGCTGCTTACAATGCCACTGGTTAGAAGAATGAAATGTGAGTGCGTGGGACACGGTTTAGTGATAACCAATGCTTAGGATGAAACACAAATTACACACACAATATGTTTAAGTAGGGATGCGCCATAATATCAGCACATCATCGGTACTGGCAGATAATGGCTTTAAAATGACAGGCCAGTAAGATGACGATTTAATTATGCAACTTGAAACAGGTCAAATTTGCCGTGGTTTTGACTACTGTCAGGACTGTCTTGACTTGATGTTCTCTGCAATTGGATGGAAAAACACATGTGCATACTGTTACCTGCATCGGCAATCGGCCAGCAATTGGATATCGGCAAAAATCCAACATGCATGTGTCGTGCTTCTGATGGACGGCTTTTGCATGCAACTAATATACGAAGCAAAATGATATCCTACGCTATACCCTGCAAGATTTTCCTCAAAACCAATGTATACACTGAGGTAACGCCTCTAAATCCTCACTTATGATCCACTCTCAGTGTGTGACGGTGTATTTTCTGATGTTCTTCTTACTTTGCTGTGTTCGGGACGTGCCTGGGCACAGCTCGCAGCTGAGGTCGGGACTTAATGAAAAGGTAGCGACCAGTAGTGATGGCCAAGTGAAGCCTCATGAAGCATTTTCTTTATTTTATGAGCCCACTAGATGGCGCTTTTTGTTTAACACAAGGTTGAAAGCACACTGAATTGCCATTCCTTGAGCCTCTCTCTTTAAACCAGAAGTGCCATCTAGTGGGCTCAGAAAATAAAGACAATGCTTCATGAGGCTTCTTTTGGCCATCACTAGCGACCAGGTGGCAAACCTTGAGCAGCACAAATTCAAGAGGAAGCTGCGATAAACGTGAACACAACACTGAAAAATGTTAATATAACGAAACGACAGGCGGAGAAAGTATACCTTTGAAAATGCTTAACCCAACAGGAGACAACATATTCAAACATAACATTAATTCTTCAAGTGTTCCACTGTTCATTTTCCGGCCAAAACAAGCACCGGCTCAAAGTTTTACTGCTCAAATTAGTTTCACAAAGTTCCGAAATGAATGTCAGAAAGGAGGGTAGATAAGTCTTTGAATTGCATAAACTGGGTGCGACTGGAAAACAGAGAGTTGACAGCCTTATACTCTTTATACTATTTCAGTTCAGCACACAATTTGACCAATATTTTATTACTGTGGCCCTAAAGACTGAATAAATGAAGAAATAATTAATTTGTTCAATTTAATACCTAGCAGTCATTTCTTCAGTCAGTGTTTGATTTTACTTTTTTCTAATCATTCATTCGAGAGCTTTTTTCAGTCCAGGACACACTGAGGTATTCAAAATAATAAATGACTAAATTCGACGACATTTTGAGGGAAATCGTTTTATTCTTTGATTTTCAGGAGGAGGGTGAGGGGCCACTTTGGAGAACGTTGTCCCCCTGCTTGTATTTCCTCAGTCAGACAGTAATTGTTTTTGTTTGGCTCGGCTTGAGTTGAACAAGGCACCAAACTACCTTGACATTATGCTTTCTTAACAGAAGTTGCAGAGCGAGGTGATTGTGGATGTTCACCCTGTACTTTGGTTTATTACGATATGAGCACACTCTCAGATATCTGTCTCTGATATCTGTCTCTCGTTGGAATTTCAATGTGGTGCTCGCAGCATTGACAAATGGCGAGCACAAAAACAAAACTGAAGAAAATCACATGGTCAGCAGTTTCATGATGACCACTTTTGCAGAAGTCAGTAACGGTTCTTATGTGAAATTCAATATCTTTGGCGTCTGGACTATTGCTCAAAAAACAACAACATCTGAGCAAGTAGTCTTGAGTTCTGGATAATTGTGATGATCTATTCCCTCCATTTCCTGACATCCCAGTGACTTATTGACACATAACTGACAACACCTAGAATTACCGCTCAGTGGTTGTATACCTGCATGTACCGGTCAAGTTGCACTTAAAGTTTACACCCACGTCTGTGGAAACATGCTTCACACACATCTTCACACTGCAGCACAGACGATCTACACAATCAGCACAGTTCAGTTTGTTCTGGAGTCCAAGTGGACGTTTGCGCCAAATTTGAGGAAACTCCCTCATGGCCTTCTTGAGATACTGTGTTTACAAGAATGAGATGGAAGCAAGGTCACAGTGACCTTTGACCACCAAATTATAATCAGTTTGTTCTTGAGTCCAAGTGGATGTTTGTGCCAAATTTGAGGAAACTCCCCCATGGCCTTCTTGAGATACTGTCTTTACAAGAATGAGATGGAAGCAAGGCCACAGTGACTTTGACCTGTCACCACCAAATTCTTATCAGTTAATTGTTACGGCCACGTGGACGTTTGTGCCAATTTTGAAGAAATCCCCTCAGGATGTTCTTTAGAAAACATACTGGCTTCAGCAACAGCTATTGCAACACGGAGGCATCAAAATAAGACATCCAAGGACATAATCCTGACATTCTAGTGAGTTACTGGCAGATAACTGATAATAAAAACAATTGTTAGGTGCAGCCCTGTTTAGAGTTCCTTCAAAGTAGTTTCAGATCAGGCAGCACGAGTTGCATCCCACTTCATACCACCACCACAAATCTACCATGAACAAGATTTGATTCACCTTCATTAGGGTGAAGGGAGATATATTACCAAATGTAGACAAATAAATGAGGGAAGAAGTCAGGGAAGTGACAGAAATATTGTACACTTTGATTAACTGAGTGCTACTTTCAGTATGAACAAGCTCTCAGGTCAACACAGGACACCAGTGACATCCCGACAAAATGATTTCTCTAGAAACAGTCTCCGAAATTAACTTTTTGACTCGCCGACTAAAAGGGGCTGGTTGAAGAAAAATAGGAGCGCTCGAGATGATCAACTCGCGCCACCGTTTACATGTGCGTAAAAACAAATTTGTAGTGCATGTGTATGTACACGTTATACCATTGTTCTCTGCTAATATTATACTTGTGACACTTTGAGAAATCCCAGACCTCCCCAAAACCTGTTAGGTGGTGGAACATCAGTATTGAGGACAGTGTGCTTCTAATTAAGGCCTAAAAAGATCTGACACTTGTTGAAAAAACCTGTGTGGCCCTGTTGTAATCGGGACAGTCACTCACACACACACACACACACACACACACACACACAGTCTCTGATATGATAAAGGAAGCATGAGAGGGCAGACAGACACAAGGCCAGGCGACTACGATGTAGTCAGACTGAATGTGGTTGACTAATCTGAGACGCTGCTTAGATGACGCCAGGCAGCCAGCCAGACTAAACACACACAACGTGGACCAATAGCCTGCCTCGCTGCTCCCAAGGCTGCTCCGGCCTACTTTAATATGAAGTGTGTATGTGTGTGTGTGTGTGTGTGTTACTCTGGGAGGTGGAAGTGTTTAGATAGAGTAGAGCTGTATTAACACAGCGTGCATCTGAGAGCAAGTTCCTGCCTCTCAACAAGTCAGTGAGGTGTGAAGGCAGGGGGCTTGTCACTATGTGTGTGAATAGTGTGGTATCTATGCAAGCGTGGCGTTTGTCATTAGCCCCGGATGTTTGATTCAGCAGTGCAGCGATCCTCCTCCATCTGTCCCCACTCCTCCTCTTATGTCTGGTGTCTCATGCCGAGCATCTCGACAGGGCTGTGAGGTAAAGTAACCTGGTTACTGCCCGATGCAATCTGTTGTTACTGCGACTTTATCACCCCTAAAGTCCTCTGGACGCAGCTGTGTCACATTCGGTCTGCCAGGAAAGATCCACTGCCACTCCAGTGTGTGCACCAGTGTCTGCAGGACGAGTCACTCGTGTGTGTTCACACTGTAAAGTCTCCGTTCTGCTGTGTTTATGCACGGGTGTGTTTGTGCCTCGCCAGCACGGATACAGCCACAACACATCTGTCACCACATCAATCAGAAATGAGCAGTAAGTCTTTTCAGTGCGCTTGTAAAACACAAAAACTGTCTCGAGTTAGTGATATCAAGGAAGAAGAAACAAGACAAATCTGGCTGAACAATAAATGAATTTTTTGGAGATACCTGACAAAACAACCGTCAGTGCTCTTCAGTTCTTACAGCTCTCTATCCCAGAGAGAAATCAAGCACAATCAGTCTGAATTTGGATTTTACGGTTGTGTTTTCTTGCAGCATCATCGCCACCTTTCAGTGTGGCAGGTCAGACCTCCACCCACAGCCGACGACCTGCTATTTGCACCCAGCGCCGCATTTGGCAGCCTCTGAAAACACGCCGAATTCCATCTCGAACCAAGAATCCTGGAGCCCTAAAGCTGAGAACAAGCCAGGCTGAGCCTTTTCTGCCAGCTCCCCTCCCCTCCTCCATGCTTTAAGTTCACTTGGCTGTGAAATAGACTGGAGTGGGAAAGTAGGCCACTTGTTCATTCTTGAAGAATTTCAGATAATTCAGAGAATGGCTCTGTCTTCACCTTGTTTAAGGCTGCATCCAAACTAATAGGCTTTAAAATGCAAAACTATTGCTACGTTTACACCTCGCATCCGAACTCTGGTGATGTGGAACCCCTAAAACTAGAGGAAGAACTTTGAAAACTGCTGAAACCGCTTCAGTTTGGAAACTCCAGGGCTGCATTCTAGTCTGAGACTTTTGGGAATGATGATTCAAACACTAATGTTCACTTCCCGATTGGGTCTTCTGAGTCACAGCGAACATTACAGCTAAGCCTACAAACATTTGTGATTTTATCGTCCTTGTGTGGGTTATATTCTTTCCCATTGCCATGACTTCCTCCAGCAATGGATGATGCTTCCTGTACTGCTGATTATATATCACTGAATTTGCTTTGCAACGACGATTTGCAACAAAGATTCTCAGTCATCCAGGTAATGGTAATCGTAAGTGCTAATATCGTAGGCAGCTGGACTTGCGTTTCTTGACTCCCAACCTGTTTCCCGCTGCCTTCACCTCCTTGTCCAAGCAAATAAATCTCTAGTCTTACTTTTCGCCATCTCCGCGGTATGAGTAGACAGCCTCCTTCCTGGCTTTACTTGTCTACACACACCCAGTGTACGTGCATGGTCATGTGATATGCCTTTACAGACATGCTCAACAAAAACACATTAGAGTGGATGTAGCCTAAGGGCCGCACACATGCCGCGTCTTTAGCCGCCTGGAAAACGTGAGGTTGGGCGCTGGGTGTTGTGTCTTTTCTGTGCCAGCTTTCAAGAGCATGGCGGCGGGTTGCATCTGAGGTTGCTAAGCAACCTTAACAAGCACTGTATCGTAGCCTATTTACCTGAAATCCTGAATGCAGAGCCGACCTTCTTCCAGGAGCTGTTTATAAGTGTGTCGGCCTGTCGTCTGTGGGACAGATGTAAAGCTCTGACAGCTCTGCACTAACATGATCAACTCTTCCGTATTTATCACAGACTGATATTTACGAGAGAAGGGAAAGATATCTGTCAGCTGTGATTGGTTGGTTCTCGTCACATGACATGCAATGTGTGCATGTGTGCAATATCATGTCAATGTCAGACAGATATTCAGTTTACAAAGAGATAGGCTGAAACAAAATGACTGGATTTGGATAAATAAAATGATGATTCATTTATTATCAACGTGGTTGCAGATTATTTTTGTCAGGCAACTAATTGACTAGTGGAGTATTTATCAACTTCTGTCTGACCTCTTACTTCTTCCTATGTGGCCCAGAATTTCTCTGTAGTCTCTATTTTTCGAGTAACTGCGGCCCTATCTGGAGGCTCAGTCTATGCTGCACCCTTATCGCTTCATTCCCACCACATTGATCCACGAAAACACCATTTTATAGCTATGTTACACATTGTGCATTGTTGGCTGTGTAGTAGCCAGGCAACAGAGGAACAATACATTACAAAGCCGCCCGTCAGCAGGGGCCGAACCACATTAATCCCTCTATCCACCCCTCCTCTCTCTTCCTCGCCTTGTGCTCCCTCCTTTTTAACATCCTCCCTCCCTCCTCCCCTCTCCTCCCCTTCTCTGACCCTCTCCCTCCCTGCTCCGTCCCTCTCATTCTTACAACAATAAAAGGGAAAATGCTGAGACGAGTGTCGAGAACAAATAAAAGAAAA
This sequence comes from Epinephelus moara, assembly GCF_006386435.1. Taxonomy (NCBI): domain Eukaryota; kingdom Metazoa; phylum Chordata; class Actinopteri; order Perciformes; family Serranidae; genus Epinephelus; species Epinephelus moara. The sequence goes on along the minus strand of NC_065516.1, from coordinate 34,571,577 downwards.
GAAATCTACAAGCTGTGGACAGTACGAGTCAATATTTCGAGATACAAGCATGAAATGAATTCAGTGTAATCTGCCTGGTCATGGTTGTGTTTGTATGCAAGCCTGGTGTGGGGCTGAAACAGAGCGTGCTCACAGTGACAGCAGTAAAGAAATTATTCTGGAGGCTGTGTTAGCACCTCTAAAGTTCATGGGGCTCTGGGCAGCACTGCAGGAGAAGAGATGGGATGTTTCTTGGGTGGACTGCTGACAGGGAGGATTTGTAAAGGATACGCTGGTGTTGGGTCTATGAGTGAGGTCTGGGGAATCCGATTTCTGGGTGTGTGTGTCTATGTTTACACTGCATTTGTATGAAACTGCTCTGCAAAATAAACTTGCTCTTGAATTTGATACCTTGAGGAGGATTGATTTACACTGTGGGTAATGATTCAATTTGATCCTGCTTAACCGCAGAGAACATTTTTGATCGATTACACATGTCGGTTACGTCAGTTAACACTGCTATTCGTCTGTTTAGTGAAGTAGAGCTATGCTGAACCAAAACAAGGCCAATACGGTATTGATGCTACACTGGTTACCTGACATTAGCCGCCGCTGCTGTTTTGTGCACCACCCAAGTAGGTTGGAAGCTAGCTAGCCGCACCGCTCATTCAGGGATTACCGCTGGTGATGCTGACCCATGGTGGTGGGACGGCACTGTTGTGCCCACTCTCCAATTGCCCCCTACATCGGCCCAATGAGCAAGCAGCTTCATTTTAAACCACAAAACCCCATTAGCATTATCACAATGTTATATGTTAGCTCTTTTAGCACCGTTAGCAGTGTCAGCACAGCTTGTGGTGCTAACATGAGCTCCTTTTACACTGCTTGATCAAGGCAGAAATATCACGCTGTTATGCCACCTCTCCTTTCTGCATAAAAGGTAGGATTGCGGTATGGAGGTAGTAACTGGGCTGAAACAATGTCTATATATGGGACTGCGAGAAGGACGGGATCATGGGCAACATGGGTGTGACATTTTGAAGTAGTTTTATGCATGTGACCCAGTGGGAGATTTAAAAAGCAGCTGCTAGTAGTTAGCGGCTAACTCAAAGAGGAAGAACATCGTCCGAAAATATCCAGATTGGGAAAGCAATGAGGTCTGGGAGCTCCTTACCCTCCGAACAGAGGACGAAATCAGCCGCCATATAACAGACAGTATACAGGTCACACTAGAGGCCAACGCAGCTGTGTTACATGTCACATCCGTCACGCCCTGTTGACTCTGCGATGGCAAGATCTCATTTGCAAGAAAGACCCGAGTACAGCAGATAGAACGAAAAACAAACATTTACATTCAGCCTCAGAGCCAATCAGAGACAATAAATACACTGGAAGCTAAAAGTCTGAAATCAACCAGTGAGATTAGATGTCTAACTTTTAAAATCCTCTGTGATTCAATCCATTTATAGAGTGCAAATAGTAGAAGGCAGTCTGTCCAGGTTCAGTGTTTACCTGAGGGATAAACACTGTTTAACAGGCCCGAGATCAGCTCTACTGAGCAGTGCTTTCATATTTAAGAAGTGATATACTGAGGCTGCTCCTACAGGAGAGCTTTAAAATAAAAATGAGGCAGTTCTCTTCATGTCGCTGGTGAGGACAGTCTTTTTATATAGTCCACAGTAATGAGAAGGATATTTATCTCAACACACATGATGGTTGACTGTGTTATTCCCATATAAGAAGCCCATTTAACCCTGGACTGGTGAATACCTTTACACAGTGTTTCTGCTTTTTCTTTGTGTTCATGCCTCTCTTGTAATGCTGTAGTCTTCCTTCTGCTAATTAAGTACATAAGGGCAGAAAATGTAGCTGACACAGCGTGCATGAGTAAAGCACAGCCTCAGAGTATCTGTTACAGCATTGATTATAAATGAGCTGCACAGATATATCCACTGTGCACAGAAACAGCTCTGCACTATACTGGAACATTGTCTGCTGAAAAACAACACAGTGCTTTAGACGCTCCACTTCTCCAACACTTGGATTGGACATTTGAACTGCCACAAGGACAGAGCTGTGGCTCCAGCAGAATGCAGAGCAGCGTCATGCAGGATGAGTCCAAGGTAACAGAGCAGGCTATCATGTACATCAACAAAAAGAATATCTCGTTCATGGTGGAGAAACTGAGCCTACACGCTTCATGCTAAATCAAACAGAGAATTGGAACCAAGGTGTTTTAATACGGCCGTCCTTATCGAGCTCTTTCCCGGCTGGCTCACCCTCTCTGTCTTATCAGGACAACTTAAAGAGCCATTTCTATGATTAGCATGTCTCTGTGCAGTTCACTCCAATCTGACTCATCTGTGGCACGAGGGAGCCAGAGGCTGAGGTGTTTCAACAGGCTGGGTGAACAAAATGAGCTCGTATCAATAATTGATTACAGTTTTTCTCCACAGGGTTTTATCGTCAAGCAGCAATACTTTAACAAGAGGAACATTTGGTTTGTAAGTGTCTTCCTGTTGCACTTTAAACCTGTCTGTCTCTATCATACAAGGTCTGATGACTAATTAGACGTGTGACCCCCAGGAATTTGATTCAGTGTAGACTGAGCATGTCAATGAAGATCTCCTGCTGCCGTGTCTGTAGCCTGGTGCTACGTGACATGGGGAGTCTCAACTATTGTGTTGGCTGAACTCTACACCGCAATCAGAATAACAACAACACTGATATTTCAAACCTTAAAGTCCTGACAGAATGTCATTCCTGTAGAGATTTGCTCCTGTGGTTTACACATCCAGCTCTTGAGCACCAAAACATCAAGTAGTAAAAACGATTGTATCATATGGTACTTGAGCCTGAGAATCCAAAAAGCTTGGCGCCACTTATCATGCACTGCACTTCAACAGGACTGCTGTTTCTGTAACTGAAACATGTACAAGTATCTCAGCAACAGTGCACATTCACATTTGTATCAGCTACATTATGTGCTGACATATTAGTAACAGAGCTAAAATGATGTCTGTATAAACAGGACAGCTGGCAGGGCGGGATCATGGGTGGGACTGGTGTTATGTTTTGATGACGTGTCATGTGTGTGACCCATCGCGGGAGATGTAAAAGTAGGTGCTAGCAGTTAGCGGCTAACTCATAAACAGATGAACAGAGGCCGAAAATGTCCACAAATTGTGAAAACAATGAGGTCTGAGCAGAGGACGAGTAACAGAGACGATAAATGATTGCTAATGCCATTGTTATTGTTTATAAAGCGCTGTATGTTGCCACGCTAGAGGTCGACGTGTGTTACATGTCATGCCCATCACTAGTGATGGCCAAATGAAGCCTCATGAAGCATTTTCTTTATTTTCTGAGTCCACTAGATGGCGCTCATGGTTCAAAGAGAGAGGCTCAAAGAATGGCAATTCAGTGGCTCATGGTTCAAAGAGAGAGGCTCAAAGAATGGCAATTCAGTGTGCTTTCAACCTTTTGTTGAACCAGAAGCGCCATCTAGTGGGCTCAGAAAATAAAGAAAATGCTTCATGAGGCTTCATTTGGCCATCACGACTGAAAGCACACTGAATTGCCATTCTTTGAGCCTCTCTCTTTGAACCATGAGCGCCATCTTGTGGGCTCACAAAATAAAGAAAATGCTTCATGAGGCTTCATTTGGCCATCACTACCCATCACGATCTTTTGATTTTGCAATGCCTGCATGCTGTGTAAAATGTGTAAAAATGCAAAGGTGACATAAAGAAGGGACTCTGTAGTGGTTTTATCGCACGATCGCTGTATGAAAAAGGCTCATTATAACAATCATTTAATGCTCCTACAAGGTTTGTGGTACAAAGCTATTCATTTCTTTAACGTAGTGATATCAGATCGGTACTCTAACTCTCGACTAAGTGGGTTAAGGCAAGCGTTAAAACAAATTAAGTCTGGTAAGTTGATAAATTTACGTCACTTTACTGTAATGCAGCCTTTAAAATGAGGGGGACAACAACAATATCCAAAATCAAGGACGATATATAGTCTCCTATCTCAACAACAATATATCTTCATATTGCCCAGCCCTATGATAAGCACATTTGATATTGAAGCTCCTGCTACTGGAAGGCTTCATGGGTTTCAACAGGATTCCCTGTAGTATCCATTACAAGACCAACAACTGGAGAGTAACTGCCGCCGATCAGCACACGTCACAATGACCGTCCCTATTATTTTCTACGTTCAACTTCCACGCAGGCAACAGCCTGCTGCCCCATGAAATTTCATGCAACCATCCTATTTTCAGCCTCGCCGCTCCTAAAAAAAGCATCTTTCCACTTCCTCTCGGCTCACACATCCCGGCAGCTATCTGCTCCCATTGCAGCTCAACAACCAACCGGCATGTTGTTTTTCCTTCAACTTCATTGATAACTGTCAAAAGGCAACACATTTCGAAGGGTAAGGCTGCTATTGTACTCATCTAATTCTGCTTAATATTGAAATATGCATCATCTAAAATAAATATATAATCTGTGTTTGATGCTTAAGAGCTGCTGGTGGTCCAGCAGAGAGAAAGTCCTGACCTGAGATAAACCTACTGCTGCAAATAGACCTTCATTACAGCCAGCTACGGGCTAACTAGTCATGGTGAAGCATGGTGTCAACCCCTGTCATCTCACATTTCTGATGAAGCTCTCCCTGCTGAGAGTAATGGCAGGTAATCACAGTGTATACGGGGCAGGTATGTTGATAATGAGATTAAATATGGCATTTACTTCTGCAAGGAGGGCTGCAAGTCCTCAGAATCATGACAGAAAACTTATCTGATTATCAGCTACAGAATGATCATGGCTGCACATTAAAAAGTTGGATTAATATATTCATACGTCTATGGCAGGAAAAGCACCCCGAGTATTGCCGACATCACCCTTTGAGTAACTGCAGATTCTTTATTGCAACGCCTTCCATTTGGCTCCAACTTAAAATTAGAAAACAGTCACACACACACACACACTCCACAGTGATGAAATGGAGGCTTGCAGTACTTCTTGGGGAAACTTATAAGGTTTATTTTGTGGGCAGCACAGTGGTCGAGCCTCACAACAAGAAAGCTCTGGATTCAAACCTGCTGACAGGCCCGAGCCTTTCAGAGCGGAGGCTGCATGTTCTCCCCACAGATGCTCAGTCCAAAGACAGGTTAGGTTTACAGGCAGCTCTAAATTGCCCGTAGCAGTGAATGTGAGCTTGAATGGTTGTCTGCCTCCATCTTTAGGTTAATGTCAGCTGAGATTGGCCTCCACACAACCCTCCAGCAGCTTCATCTAATGGATGGATGTATCTGAATGGTACTCACTCAGATCTATGGCTTGTGTATTTGGTGGCTGAATGCTATGAATATCTTATATAAAGTCAAGGCAGCTTCCATAGAGGCCATTTTTCAATTAATTCCATCTATTTTCAACCCTGCGCAGCAGAGCTACGCTGACTGACTCCCATATAGCCGACCTGTGGGCTAGGAGTGTTTAAATTGCTAAAACACTTTGAGCACATCTGAGCTTTGATAAAGACGCTGCCTTTTGCCTTCCTGGTGGGTCGAATCCGTCCTGCTGTGGCACAAAAAAGGCTTACGCATCTCTTTTAAAGTTCAATGGAGGCAAATTTAGCAACTGCGTCACATACACACATAGCTTGTAAAAGCACTCAGAACTAATCACTTGCTAAAAATAAGAAGCAGTATTAAATAGCATTTTTTGCCCTGAATCTGCATTCAATGCCCCAAAATGTCGAGACAAAGGCCCTTTGATAGAATTTTTGAACGTGACATGGTTATATAAGTCACTTAAATCACCTTTCTTCCTTCCGCTTAACAATGGTGATGGTATTATTCAAATAATTATTAACACTGTCAATTACAAATTTCATCAAGACACGATATTATGACAGTTCTCTGGACAACGATACGATATTTGCTGACATCACAAAGTCTGCCACGATACAGTTTGGGTCAGACTCAATTCTGAGGCCTGTGATCGATATGAGGCGATATCAGTAAATATCCTCACGGTCTTTTTCTTGGCTGCTTGTCATTATCTGCCAGGCACTGTCTGAATGTTTAGGAAGTACCCATGCTTGAATGGAGATGGTGACACATCCCTGCCATGGGAACTTCATACAGACTTCAGGGAACTAGCGGCGACAAGAGCCCCCTGCCTCAAGTTGCACATGACCACATCGCAAAGATGGCCAACCAGCACGTACGTTCTGCACCTGTGTGAGAGGAAGGAACTCTCCACACCGGCAGACGGCAGTAGTCTGTAATTGTCATTCAAAGAGGGAAACAGGAAGTCCGTCTTGATGCTAGTTAGCCAGTTAGCAACACAATCCAATGTTGAAAGAACAGAGCATATTCACCGTGTGCCAGTTAACGACAACACAAACAATCAGGAAACGTTTCTGCCAAGGGTTCAATGACTAGAGAAAAACAATCTGACCTTATGTCACAAGGTTGATTCAACCTGACTTTAGCTCTTTGTTTACTTTCCTCACTTCCATTTCTATTTTCTAGCACTGAGCTGAACTGCCAACCACAGTGATTTCATTCACCAATGGGCTCTGCCATCGTCAACGCCCATTCAACATGCTAATTCAACAAAAAAAAAGCAGAGGGGGCCCAACGAGGGGCAACAATGTGGGACACACTGTAATATGCTGGGCTAGCTGCGTTAGCTGCCTCACCTGAGTTGGCTGCACTAGCTGCGTGGTGTTGACACACTCAGGCTGTGAGCCGAGATTTATCACTAGAGCACCAGCTAGGAGTAACATTAATGACAACTCATTGTGGCTGTTGTGACACAGATAACTGTATGCCAATGCTGGCTTATGACTGTGAAAGCTGCCATTAGTTTTTGGTGTGGTTAACAGTTAGACGGCGTCGAAACATTTCTATGCGGCAGGAGGTGTGTCGTTAGGATGCTCCGAGGGGAGAGGGACACGAGCTGAGAAGGGAGGGATCAGGGAGCACAGAGGGAGGGGGGGGATGCTTTTTTTCAAATCTTTCTCATCATCTTTCTAAACTAGACCATGGCTTTAAGGTTCATAATAAAACGTTCTGAAAGCAGATGTATTGGGGTACAAACAACAGGACGTGGTATCATTAATTCACAGGAGGAATCGATAAGGGAATCGATAAAGAATCGGATCGATAAGCAGAATTGATAATGGCATTGATATTGATAAAATCCTATCAATTCCCATCCCTACCCACGACCCAACACTGACCAATAGCCGACCGCCGGCTTTGTGCGAGTCACACAGTTTGACATAATAGATTTTTTGCCTTAACAGATTTTTTTAGATGGCATTTATTTAACTGCTGAAAAGGACAGGCGGCTTCATCAGCAGGGTTCATTGAGATGTAAACGATGCTTGGAAGTGGTGCACTTAGGAGGAAAGCAAACACTCTAAGCCTTTCTATATTAAAAAAAAACTACTACACCTATGAGTGGACAGCTTACGTGATCAGTCTTGTGAGCCGCACTTGACAGCAGAGTTTGGCAGGTTCTATTTTCAACTGTCCGTTTACTAAAAGTCTCTCGCACCACACCGAGCTGGAGTGACACCTCTGGTCAGGAAGGTGTGCGCTACTGTAACCACGTCCAGCTGACAGGTATGAGTAGTGGACGGGTCAGGTTATCAATCAAACTAGTGCTGCTGAACACCAAAGATTGTCCCCTTTGGGGGGACATTCCACTCTACAGCCATTTTTCCTGACCTTATTTCTTTGTTTGCACGTCATAACAAGACAGAGGAATGACAAAACTGAGGAGGAGATGCAGCAAAACATTTCTACTTAGTGATTTTTGTGGCTTAAGGGCTAAGACGCCAACCAATAACTGCAACGTGCCCAGTTCAAATCCAGCCAGGGGCCTTTGCTGCATCACTCTCCCTCATTTCCTGTCGTCTTTCCACTGCTGCTATTAAATAAAGATATAAAAATGTCCGAAATAAAAACAAATAAAGAGCTTATATTGTATAAAGAAAATGCAATAACTAGTGGTGAAGCTTATGGCAGTCCTTTGCAATAAATCGCAGCACCCAGGCTGGCTGTGGTCAGGAGAAACCTGCTTTCACTAAACACTGAACAGGATGTGATCTCATCAAACAGCTGATATGAACCCTTATGTCGTATATCAACACCTCCCACCAACCTGCTGATGGAGCTGTGCATTAACTATGACGCACGCAGAGCAAAAGGAGGCAGCCATTTTTCTTCTTCCAGGGCCTTGGACTGGATGAGAAGGAGGAATGTGTGCAAAGCCTCATCGATCAGGGGCTTCTGTCACAGAGTCGTACTTTTAGAAACCTAATAGTGAGAGTGTGAGACTGCCCATGTGTGCAGGTAGAAATTACAGCCAGAAAGATGTAATTTCTCCAGGGGCTCTGAGAGAGACATATCAATATCTGCACCATGTTGTGAAAGAGCTTTGTTTGTTTGCAGTGTTCACAGCTTTTGTGTTGTGTGTTGTGTGTTGCCACGGTCCTGCCACTGATGCCAGAGCACGTATTTCATCTGTCACAGCTGATGGTAATTATACTGGCTGTGACATTAGAGCAACATTCCTGAATTCAGCTCAGCGAGTGACGCAGCTTCACTGCAGACGCACCCTGACTGCAGCGTGCAAACTGTAAGGGGCCGTACACATGCCCCGTCTCTAACCGCCTGGAAGACGCAAGGTCGGGCGCTGGGTGCTACTCTATGCCAACTTTCAAGGGTGCAGAGGAAGGTTGTGTCTGAGGTTGTTAGGCACAGCTGATCTTCTTCCAGGCGCTGTTTTGAGTGTGTATAAGGCCAAAAATATGGTCCATGGAACGGATGTAAGGCTCTGGCAGCCCTGCACTAACATTTTTAACTTCTTCATATTTACCACAGACTGATATTTACATAAGAAGACAAAGTTATCTGCAGGCTGTGATTGGTTGGCTCTTGTCACATGACATGCAGTGTGTGCTGCTGCATTTCAAAAGTTGAACTCTGTTCGTCTACATCACAAACAATGAATTTGGGGCCCAAAATATCACTCGTTGTTTGAGCATTTAGTCTGTGAAGATATGTGAACATATCTCTCGTTCTTACCGAGCATGAAGTGGTGAGACGGTGATTAAATCTTTGTACAGTCGGGGTGTAACGATACATCAAAGTCACGGTGTGAGTTCGGAAGATGTATGATAATAACTAGATATCGGATGCCAAGATGGCGCCTGTTCATTCCAGTGGAGTTGCTCATATGTCATGAAAAGTTTTCTGGCTTCCAGGTTTACTTCTGCGGTATGCGACCTACTCATATGTGCAAGAGGCGTGACGTGTAACAAACGCGCTGGCATTAACATGACAATAATAATCATTTACTGTCTCGGTTACATGGCGGCTGATCTCGGAGGGTAAGGAGCTCCCAAACCTCCCAATTTGCAGACATTTGCGACTGCTGTCCTTCTTTGACTTAGCTACTTTTTAAATATCCACTGTGTGTCACACATCTAACACATCGTTGAAACATCACACCCCTGTAATGCCAGATGTCCCTTTTACGTTTTAGCGAGGCAGCAAAATGGTGTGAAAGGAGCTAGTGTGATTTACTCACATGGAAATCAGCTTGTGTGCTAACCTCCACACATGTTGCTAACAGCGAACAGCTAATAGTTGTTGTGGAGCTGAGAGGGGCCTTAAAGGTCATAGATCCTAAACTCAGGACATCTCCCCATTGGACGTAAGGTCTGGTGACACTTTAAAAAAGCAGGCCAAACAATTAATTAAATCAAGAAAAGTGTCTGCAGATCAACTAATAATGAAAACAAATAACTCTAAAGCCGAGTGCTGGCACTTGCACAGCCAAACAAGAGACGTTTTCAAAGGAAGGCTGATGTTTTTCTGATGTCTGATGCCTATACTCGGCCGGCATCTGAAGTAAACTACACAATATACACTGGGGCTTATTTGTTTTCTTGCCTTGGTGCCTGTCTGTCACATTGTTCAAAGGGTGCTCAAAGGGAGGGAAGAAAAGAGACATGAGTTGAGGCCTTAAAAGCCTTTCACCACTAATCGGTCTCTATGCTCAGTGTGAGCGGGCAGCCAATCAAAAAGGCTCCTCTCCAAAGACGAGGCGAATCACACGGCCAGAGGAGCTTGCAAAGACGAACCTTGAGGAGAAACAATGGGCCGTTTCAAGAGCGACGCTTTAGTACATTAAGCTTTTCATTGCATCCTTTGTTTTAAAGTTCTGCAAATGAAACGTCAGTAAGTTTAAAGTTATAATAAGTTTGTTTAGTGTCAGACCGACCTGCACACTGGGGACAGGGGCTGCTTTTGTCTTAGGGAGAGGACACATGTTGGACAGACAGTAACGACCTATGTTTGATTAAACACACAGCAGAACGATGCTGCTTTCTACACGAGTGGATCAAGTATATAAACTTAATCTCTTTCCACCAGACAACTGTGTCAACACACAAAGGAAATGTAAATCACACTGTGCAGCAGAGGAGGAAGCGGAGGAAGAACGTCAAAAACGCCACTTCAAGTTAACATGATGACCTTGACATAAAATACTCCCACACACACACAAGCGTTTTGGAATTATTTTAGGAATCAACTGTGTGATTCAGGCAGAAAACATCCACCGTACAATAGGAGGAAAAAATGTTTTGTCAGTTTATCTTTTTGACGAATGACAGAAAAATAATTGCTGACTGAACTGGAAAATTTTCAAGCCAAAAAACAGTAAAAAAATAAATAAAAATAGAAGAAATAGTAAAAGTTCTTCTTCTGCAGTCGGGGGATTTTATATCTTTGTAAACTGAATATCTTGATGATTTGGAACGTGGGTCAGACACTACAAGGCATTTGAAGACGTCACCTCAGACTCTGGAAACTTGTGATGGACATATGTCACTATTTTATGATATTCCACAGGCAAAACAACTTAGTTCAATGGAAATGTAATCAGATTACTTGACAATTAAAATAACTCTTGGCTGCAGCCCTGTTATGTAGTGCAGCTAAAGCTCTGTGAATAAAAGAAGCAATGAAATTTCATGTCCAAGTTATTGTTTTGTACTGATAATCAATATTAGTTGTGTTTCATATTTTGGAGGTAATCGTATTTTTAACCATACAAACAATTCTTAAGAACACATTGTTGTGTTCTAGGGATGTCATTGGTTGACCCATCATCAGTCCAGAATGTTTCACATTTGATTGATTATGTATATTTGTCCATAGGTTAGTTTTTTCTATTCTTAACTTTACTGCACTGCACACCACTGATGGTCTGGTGGGAGCTAAGGTTAGCTAGCAGCGCTGCTAATTTGGTGATTACCGTTTGTAATGCTGTCCTGATCCAACTATGGCTCAATTGTGAGCCCTTTAGCATTAGTGGCTACCGTTAGCTCTGTTAGCAACATTAGCAGTGTCACCACGGCAAGAGGTGCTAACAGTTAACAACGCTAACGGGTTTTGTGGCTCGAAATGAGGCCGATTACTTACCGGGGTGACCTGGGGGAGGGGTGATTGGATAGTGGCTACCATGTACCATAGCAATGCAGTGCCTTCACCAAGACGTTACCAGCAATAATAGCTGATTGAGCGGCATGCTAGCTAACGTTAGCTTCACCCAACCAAGGTGGTGCGCAGTGCAGAGCAGACAAGGCAACGTTAGCCAACCAGTGGAGACTGGAGGGTGGGCCGAGGGTACTATGTTTCTGCCTGTTAAGACGTGCTGTCTGTCAGTAAAGCCAACAGAAAATAAAATAAAAGGCACTTACAAGCCAAAACATTAAAATGTCGCCTTCTCTAAACGAGTAGCACTTTGAAATGCTGTACTGAAGCTCACTGAGTCAGCGGAGCGCCGGACCAAAACGAAAGGCCTGTTGTTCATCACACCAGACGTGATCGTCTGAGAAGCTGTTTATCAGCTGATTATCAATGTAAGTAATTAAATTAATAGGCTTATCTTTTCAGCTCTACATCAAACTCAACTTCTGTATTTCTTCCAAGGTTGAGTATCAAAAATCATTTTAATGACGCTCAAATGCTGATATTGAAGTTGCAGGAAAACTCTGCCTCCCTTCCCGAGTGGCTTTCTTTATCTTGCAAACAACTGCTGAAAGTCCAACTGGGGTGCAACAAAAACAAACTGCCTGTGTTTTCAATTCCAAAATATTGAACAAACAACTCATCTGAGAAGTAATTTCATTCGGTTGCGGGTTATCGCATGTGTAGGTGGAGAGAGAAGTAGAGATAGCAAAACCACAAGACATTATGAAATTGTACTTTGAGAGTGCAGTGCCACGGCGTCTGCTGTCGGCCAGGTATCCAGAGGAAATTTTCCACCGAGCAGCAAAGTGACTAATTTATGTTTGGTTCGGAAAGAGGAGTGTTTTCTGCTGTGCCTCAATAGAACAGAAAAATACTCTTCAATAAAGTGAAACTTCTACACAGGCACTGCAAACATCCAGTACAGATGCAGACGCAGTAAAACTCGATTCATTTTGACAAACAGTCTGCATGTGTCTTACATAGATATAAAAACACAGTCCAGGAGGCAGGTGGCACGCCGTCACTGAACATCTGTACTTCCTCTAAATGAACCTGATGCCACTCTTGACAGTTGGATTAAAGCTAAACGAGCCATTATTCCAACACAAGACGGTGGGAGAGAAAAGTGAAGGAAGGAAAGACAGATCGGCGTGGCCAGGCTTTAAGTGGCTACAGTGCAGCGTGGAGGAAGCCCCAGGAGACACTCCAAATGAAAAGAGAGGATAAAGTTTAATCTAATACATTGACTCACAGCGGAGGGCAGCGGGGAAAGAGGAACGGCAAAAGACAATGGCTTCGCATTGCACAAATCAATAGCAATTTAATTCCACAACCCCTTCGCAAAAACCATAAAGTTACACATACCTGGGCAAAGACACACACACACGAACACACACACACACACACACACACACACACACACACACACACACACACACACACACACACACACACACAAACACACATTTGAGATGTCCAAGGCAGTAATTGAATTATCTGGCATTCAGCGCTCAGGCTCTGCAGCACAGAGAGAAGAGGATGAAGTGCTGCAGAGAGAAACACAGAGCCAATCCTCCCGGCTCCATTCATCCAAACCACTGCGAGCTTTCACTGCCATCACTGTTTGGCCACGGCTTCAATCATCATACGCAGTCATGATGCTAGGGACGCGCCCTGCCTCCTGAAAGGGGACGCACCCTATTATTGAAGCTCTTCATTAAATGTAACAGTGCAATAAAAATAGTCTGAGCAGAGTTTACGTCTTCTTTTGACGGCCAATATGGCCATTAATTAGGAGTGGGCGCTTAATTGAATATACTCTACGTGTTGAGGACGATACCTCACACACACACACACACACTCCTCCGGCCATCCAGATCACTTTCTCCTGAGCGATAGCAGGCAAGGTGTGTTACTCATCTGCAGGGCTCCAGAACTATTTAGTGCCATTATGGGAAAATGGAGCACCACTGCAACTTAGAAATATTATTTATACATGGACTGGAGAGCTGTTGGTTTCCAGCTTATAGGAAAAAGAATAATCGTCACATTTAACGGCACTGCACTTACAGTTAAAATTAATGGAGTATAACAATAGCGTGAGCAGAGAAAGTGAGTGTCTTTGTACCTGCAGGGCTCCAGATTGCAACTAGTTAGTCACATTTTGCGACCATGGAGCACCAGTGCAACTTGCAATACTATTAATATATGACCTGGGCCTGGACCAACACTTCAGCCTGAAAAGAGCTGGGTGCTTCAAAATAAAAGCATCAGTGGTTCTGCTTTGGTCTATTTAGTGTAACAAGACTTTATTTAACTTTATTATGACAGCAGCTACTTTAACTTAACTGTAACTGTAGTTTATTTGATTATTTGTATTTCAGTAGTCGACAGTACTTGGGAGAAGAATTCAAAATATTGCGATAAAGCCTAAGAATACTGCAATATTATTTTTAATCCATATCACCCAGCCCTGCCATTAATATTACAGAATTCCATCCATGGTGAATGATTGCCAGACATATGTTTTAAATAGCCCTATAACAGCCTACATTTAAACAGCAATAAAACACAAACGCTACGATCCAACCAATGCAGCCTATTTAATTAAAAGTCAGCAGAATCACCTCTGTACAGACTTCTAAAATCAAACATCCTAAAAACAACCTGTAGAAAGGTTGAAGAGAGTGACTAATCAGAGGAGATGAGTGGCAGAGGCAAAGGAGAAAAACTGTTGAAGGTCTCCTTGGAGTACGTGATTCGTGATCACAGAAGACATTTATTGTTGGATTTATTAGTTTAATAAAGCCTCTGCTGCTCCAATGCTGGATTACAAAGATACAGAGATATTCTGAATACAGTAAATCCACTACTACGCTGTTTACGACATCACTGAAAAAGTCCAGTGCAGTGCTCACTCCTCATAAAACACCACATGACATGAATTAAGAACGGATCCAAATTGTTCGATCAGAACTGCGTGCGCCAAGCTTCCTTTTATCGATGCTAGCGTGTCTTTCTAATGCCGGGTTCAGACTACACAACATTTTCACCATGTCACATTAGGTGATTGTGGAGTCATAACATCTTGTCGTGACTTCGCCGACAGATATGACAGACTACACGATGGTCCACACCAATCATCCTTGTTCGTCTTTCACGATATGTGTGATGTCATCGGGTTAATCTTGTTCTATTTTTATCATTATACTATCATTTCAGTCACTGTGTCTGTTCACGTGCCAGCCGAACTGTTGTTGTAGTAACGTAAAAAAGTGTCGGCAGATGGGCGGAGCAACATCTGACGTACCACATGCAAACTATAACAGTCACTGAATCCTCCACAACAAGTTCCTGCAAATGTTTCACAATAAAAGCCTTTTAAGAGAATTGAAGGGATTCTCTCAGCTGAAGTTATAAGGGGCTTTTAATTTGAAACAGATACAGGAAGTTGTTGAAATGAAAGCGCGATGTATTAACTTTATCAAGGCAAACGGGAGCGGATAAAAAGTAAAAATACAAATACATATACATTTTCTTACTTTATATCCTCCATTATGAAGAAAGAACATTCTTTGCTAGCTTGATGCTAATGGCAGTACTCAGCGGGTTGATAAAGTGCCTCTGCTGTTTCCTTTTTACTCTGTGTGCTAACGTCCCTACAGGAAATATTAAAAAAGGCTGGGCTGTTGTTGTCGTACAGTTTCCACGGCAGCAGATCGCTCTGTGTTCCTATTGGTCAAAGTGACGGCTGTGACGGGAGAAGAAAATCAAACATGCTAGACTTTCTGTTGGGAAGTCGTGAGGCATCCCAGATGTGGCGTTGGTTGTCGTCTACTATGACACACTACATGAGATGAAACAATGGATTATAGAGTGTGCCAGTAAACCCGGAACTCCGTTAGCGCTTTTAGCACTTCCGGTTCTCTCGTCTAAAAGTCAATACGTTTTTTGAATGGGATTTTGGTAAAATGCCTCAAATAAGGTCTGTGGTTAACAAAAGCTTAAGCGAGTTTCAGGTTTTGTTCTACGACATAAAACACGTCAGTAAATACCCTACTTGTGAATTTTGAAGCTTTTACGTGTCGTAAAAAAGGCGGTTGCTAACAAGTTGCTCAATACGACTACAAACCCTGTCGGGGACATTAAACGTCATCACCCCCGAACAGGCGAGAGTGCTGGCAGTCCGCCATTACAGCTTCTTATTTAGCTTAAACAGTCCGATTTCCCCATTATACAATGTTTTTAAAATAAAGCGGCCGAAATCAGTTGAAAGCTTAGTGGCGGTGACGTCAAGAGTCATGTGACTGTGGAGTAGTCATGTAGTCCGTTAAAGCCTAACGTTAGCTTTTTACTTCTGGCGATCACATTTAAGCTTCAAATGCAGTATGAAAGGTGTTCATATGTGAAGATTATCTCGCTGAACAAAACCTGTAAGTATCATAAACTTGTGTTAGCCACAGAGCTTATTTTCTGACAGAATCCAAAACGCAATGCAAAAATCACATTCACTTCCTCTTCCGGGAACCAGCGCGATGCTAAACTTCCGGGTTTTGACGTCAGCCCTGGCACACTCTATAGCGTACAACACTTGTCATTCACGATCTGAGCCGACACCGTACATACCCAGTGTTATAATAACAAAAGCGTCACACGGGCAGGCTTAGCAGATATTTTCTCTGACTAAAAACCGAACTGAATGAAAGGAAAAGAATGCTGTAAAAACATTTTTTTCAACCATTTTAGATGATGACAGACAGACTGTCGGTACACTGTGTTCAGACACAGAGATAATAAAACAGTTGCACTGATGTTAAAAACCTGAGTTAGTCTACTGTTTTTTCCACACAGAAAAAAGATGAGGAGTCATTTGGAGAAACAATAAAGTACCTGATCGATAAGTCGCATCAATAATGACAATCATATCAGTAAAATCTTAATTCCCATCCCTGCTCAAGGTGAGATATTCAAGCTGCTGCTGTTGAAGTATAATATGGCCATTTACTACTAAAATGGCAGACTTCTACTTCCTTGTTTGTGTTGAATAATGTTCTGAATTGGGCCGTCAGTGAAACAGAATGGAGCCTGCACACTCCAGTGAATGTGTGGGCTTTACTACCAGTCTACTGGAAGCTGGAGGTGTACTCAGAGAGCCTCCTATTCTGCTGCCAGGCACACAGAATATGCATGTCTGAAGTGGAGTCTCAGCAGACTGAATGCTGGAAGGTGTGGGAGTGAGAGCTGAATGACTGTTTGCAGCTGAAGTTTCTGAAACATCTTCACCAGTAGCAATCAACCAAGAAAAGTCTTGGTCGGATGAAATTCTACCTACTGTTCAACCAAACAATTGGTCGATGGGGAAAAAACTCTGCATGTTATCTCTAGATGAACCGAATGGACCACAGTGCACGGAGTCTGGTAGCACTGTGTGTCTACCTACGTGTTTTTCTCCTGTCAAAAAGCTCGACATCAACACTCACCCCGGGCAAGTTAACTCTGTGTTCAGGCAAGTGGAATGCATCCAGTGAAACATTAATGGGATGTCCACTCCTGTAATATTATTTGGAAATCAACTGCACTGTGACACTGGGAGAGTCCAGCTGAGCTGCAGGCACGAGGTCGTCTCACCACGAAGCAGTGAAGGGGACTGATGATAAAAATCAGACATACTGGACACTGACGATGTCATTTCCAACACGTTACTCATGTTAAATATCTCTGTAACACTGCATATGAAACAGACTTAGTGCTTTTAGCCCAGTAGCTAACGTTAGCCATCGTGCTACTCCAACAAGGGCTCCTTTGTGATCGTATCCCTTTCACAAGCTTTATAGTCCAGGCATACGCGCGTGAAATCGCTGATTCGAAGCATGAACTTAACCAGTATGTCCTCGACATCGCCAGAGGATCTCAAAGGTGATTGGCCATCGCGGCACGAATTGGTGACTGAAGTTCAGATTTTTCAACTATTGCAAATAAGCGTATGATGCGAAATTGCGCTACTTGTTTCATTTGTGCTGCTAAGTTAGCTAATTTCGCATCATTCACATCACGCCACCTGGCGGAAATGCAGTCTTATCGCATCTTTAAATTGACTTCACATGTAATTTATTCTCGCGTGGTGTGAACACATTAGTAAAATACCGTCACATAGGACATTTAAGTAGTGATGGCCAAATGAAGCCTTTTCTGAGCCCACTAGATGGCGCTCATGGTTTAAAGAGAGGCTCAAAGAATGGCAATTCAGTGCGGGCTCATAAAATAAAATACTTCATGAGGCTTCATTTGGCCATCACTATATAAGTGCTGAACAACAACTACTGCTGTTTTAAGCTGCGAAAAGAGACGCTTTGGTGGACGCAGCCTTATTAAAGCAACACCAGCGACTGTCCGACTGAATATTTGGTTGGACATCATACCGAACATAAAATGACAGCCTTATTAACCAGAATCTGCCATGCTGCATCACACAAGGTTTGAACTTGTCACATCATACTTCTTGCGACTACATACTTAAATCAAAATGACAGTGTAAATGTATATTTGAGCAGTATCATTTACTTGTCTTTTGGATCTCAGGTTTATTCGTCACTAACAGTTACTGAGCCGGCCCCGGTCGCTAACCTGTATTTACCTGGTGTAGCTCATTATCTCTCAGGGAGGATCAAACACAGGTGGTACGAAGCCCTACACATCACCTGGGTGGTAAACCTGTGGGCAGTTGACTGATGCCCAATTACTGGCACCTTGTGTGACACATAATTATAAGGTATGCTTTCCTGTACACATGAGCTGCTGTCAGCCTGATAGCAGTAATTATAGAAAGGACTCAGGGATTGTTAAAAGGCTCTGATGTCTCCCCACTGATGCCAACGTGTGTCAACGCTCACTTATTTCTGCAGTGGAGAAAACTGGAAGGATCTGATTTGAGGAGTCGCTCATGATTGGGTGGGGAGCAGCCCTTTCAAAATAAAAGAATGGAATGTACATCTTTTAAGTATGCGGTCATGCTAACGTAGATTTTTTTGTGAGGTGGACATGAAAGTAAGACCACATTAAAATGGGGTTAGTGCGTCTTTTTGTGACTGGATTAAACTGTAGAATTGTTCCCTAATTGCTTTTTATACCCATCAGTCAGAATTTTTCAAAGTAAGTAAAATATTTGTAACTTATTTTGAAGTTAAAACACACTAATTTAAAAACAAAACTTTGAAGTTACTTTTTGACGTAATGTTAAAAATGAGCATTTTTTTTAAGGTAAATCACAAGAAATAGGCATTTCCTCTTGGTCATACAATGACAACCTGAAGCTAAAGCCTTATTTATTAACCTTTTAAATTCTAAAATGACTGCAATTATTAACCCTGGTATTAAAACTGGTGCTCTCACGGGTGGCCGTGGGTGGTGATGGCCAAATGAAGCCTCATGAAGCATTTTCTTTATTTTCTGAGCCCACTAGATGGCGCTCATGCTTTAAAGAGAGAGGCTCAAAGAATGGCAATTCAGTGTGCTTTTGACCTTTTGTTGAACAAAAAGCGCCATCTAGTGGGCTCATAAAATAAAGAAAATGCTTCATGAGGCTTCATTTGGCCATCATTAGCCGTGGTCGGTTGTTGTTTTCATGAGCCTGTTTAAAATTGATCTGAAAAAAAAAAAAAAAAACAACGACAAGAGCGAGAGCATTCGTTCTTTTTGAAATATAAAGCTAAGACTTCTGTCTATAATAGTTACAACGTTAATTTTTTGCAGAGGCAGAAAGCTAAAACATTTGTCTTTACCGCCATCACGTTGTTTGCTTGCGATGATGTCATTACGTCCAGGAGATGGTATAATTGTGTGGTGGTCCCAGAGGAGCGCAGGAAGGCCAATACAAATGTCTGTTGTTTTTTTTAAAAAATTATTTATGACACAATTTCAATACTTTAATCGTTTTTTAAGGTTTATTGACTTACATAACCTTTTAGCTTTCAGGTTGTACAGATTTTAGGGATATGAAACACCAAAAAATACCAACGAAGACACTACGAAAATATTTCTGCTGCAGATTAAAATATCAAAAAAGCTTTGCACTCTGCTAATTAAAATGAGCATATCTTTAAAAAAAAAAAAAAAACTTAAAAATGCACATAGTTCAAATAAAATATTTTAAATCGATATGTTTTGTGTGTTTAATTTTTGAAATTCAGTTAAAAAATCTCTCTTTTTTTAATTCATGGCAAAATTTCAAATTTTTTATCAATTAAAATGGTTTATTGATTTTCATAACCTTTTAGCTTTGGTTGTAAACATTTTAGAGACAAGCATTTAAAAATTCTCCCAGAAATGACATCACAATAAGTGGTGGACCGTTTCTATGGCAAATGGTTAAGGTCGCTAAGTCTGTGTGCTGAACTGGAGACACTGAGTTTGAAAGGTGCTCTATGGAGTTGCAATAAATTAACTGCAGGCTCCAGTGTTTTAAAAAATAGGATCCATATAAGTCTGTGCTGTGTATTCTGTTTTCCTGTTACACTGAGATGTAGCATGAAGAACACTGTTACAAAAGACATGAATATAGAGAGGTTTCCACTTAAGAGTCAAACTGGCACCAAGAGAGTTTGCATCGTCTCAGTTCACAGTATAAAGAGTCTAAACCCTGTCTGGAAGAGGGTAATAGAATTTTAAAGAAGCAGATATTGTGCGTTTTTAAATACTTAGAAAGACATTGTCCCCGGAGGGAGGCGAGGTGTTTGTGACAGTCTGGAACAAAGTCCCGTCTTGGGGCTCCAGAAACAACAGAACCAGAGTTTGACATGAGGCACTTTGAAGGAGAATCAAACTTGTCAGTCCTTTGCTTTCCCCGGCATCGGGACGAGCAGCGCCATTACACATTTCAAATGCCCGTCCTGAATTAAACAACAGTCCCAACTGAACCGTCACCTCGCTCACATCACAGGAAGCCTCTGAACTTGACAAACCTTTGAGGAACACGTCTCCCCTGCAGATGAAGCTGAAGTCTGTCCAACCAGGACAAATAACACAAGCTGACAGGTTTGTTAATTATAAACAGAGGCAGATAAGACAGAGAGAACTTCACACAAACTTCTCTACACACATAAATAAAACATCAATGAGGCAAATTTCCTCCCATGACCACGAAGACTGCTCTTCACAAAATCATTTTATTGGGTTTCAGTTTATGCAACTTAGACTGAGTTCTTTCTGACGTTTAACGCCAACTAAACGGCGATACACGTTAAAAGCCTCTGACAAAGTTCCGCTAATTCGGTCATAAACATATTTCAATTTCTTGCTTGAAAATATATCAACATATTGTGAAAAATCAATAAACCGACCAGGCCTAGTGTGGCGCAGCTTGTCATGCTCATGCTGTTCAGTGTGGTGTGGTTTGACCTGGCGCAGCCTAAAGTTAGTGACGGCCAAATGAAGCCTCATCTTCATCATCATCGCCATCTAGTGGGCTCATAAAATAAAGAAAATGCTTCATGAGGCTTCATTTGGCCATCACTACCTAAAGTGGCAATGAAAAAGCCCCACTATACAAGAGACAACACGCCCCATCATTGGATATTAAACCTCTTCACTGGTGTAAAGGATCAGCAAACTTTCTGTTAGACAGAAAACTTCGCACTCTGCATATTAAAATGAGCAAATCTTAAAAACTAAAAAACGTATATAGCTCAAATAAGTTATGGAGCTTTGAGTAATACGTAAATCACATTTCTACATTTAGAGATCTTTAGGATAAATGTTTTCTGTGTTTATTTTTTCAAATTCAATGACAACTTTTTAGCTTAGGGTGTACGGGTTTTTGGGATCTGAAACATGTCCTGAATACATCATAAATACACAAACTTCCTGTTACACAGAGCCGATAAGGTTACAGCCTACGTCACAATCTTTCATAGATAACATAACTGTGAGACAGATCATTTCAGCTTATATTGGGGCGCTGTTAACAGTCTGCAATCTGCAGGTCAATCTGTATTTAGACAGTGGTGAAGGTGCACAGAAACCCAAACTTTGTTGGCAGCAGCGGCGCCAAATCAAAAAAATATAATTTCCTTTGTAACGTTGCTTTGAGGTATCCTGCAGAGATCTTGATCACCAGCTATCAAACATTTCCTTCCAGAGCATTTGTGTCTGAATTTTTAGAAACAGATCAATGTTTGACTTCTCTTAAAACTTGTCAGACACAAAATGTCTCAGTTTTGAATTGTGAATGTGAAGACACATCTTTGTGTACTGATTTTTCTCCGCCCTGCAGCTCTGCTTTCAAGGCGTTACTTTCTCTGTCTGAGGTCTTTGTCATGCAAATACTAACAAGCAGAAAGACAGTGGACAGAGTGCGTCCACATTAAGAAGATTGCATTTGCAGACCCATCTTTTTGTCTCCATGTTAGCGCAGCTTTCAGACAAAAACTGTTTTTCCAACCCATGTAAGAGGCCTTTGTGTCTGTACAAAAACAAGCTGGTAATGCTGGCATGGACGAAAATTTATTTCACACAAAAACAGCATTTTAAAAATTTAGCCAGCTCAATAGAGACGTCACCACACACACCTGGTGACATGATGACATGGACCAGAAATAGGCTTTCCACAGGAAGCCCGCTGCTGTGGGACACTTCACTGGTAGATTATATCCTGTATCAATTGTTTGCTGAGTATCTTTAATGAAAAGCCTAATGACAACACCATAATACTGTCTTTAATAAACCTAAGTGGCGGCTGCAGCATCTCATCCTCCATAAACACTCTGCCTCCAGCCAGCAACCGTCTCATTCACCTACGGCACGCTATCTGTTCTCTGCGCTACAAGCAACACCTTGGTGAATGTGCAGTCACATGAACACATCACACCTCTCTCTCCACCCCGGTCGTGCGCTGAATTAATTACTTTTATCACCATGGTAACCACAATCTCTGCAAAGAGATTGGCTCTCCTGTATGGAATTATGCTTCGAAGCCCCATTGTTTTTTTTTCATTTGAACTTTTGCTATTACATAGTGCAGGCCTGCTTTCACAGTGACGGATCGGCTCGCCATTTTTTTTTAGGTTTGTTTCCTCACATTTCATTCTTCCTTCAAGAAAACTCACAGATACTCTGCAACAACGAGAAAAATACGACCTTTACATCATGTTCTGTGCTTCACTAAAATCAGTGCACTCCATCTTTTACTGTATTTGACAACAATAGGTGATGTAAATCCTGAAACTCTCAGGGAGGATGTGAGGGGTGGTTCTGCAGTGCAGGCTTCACTTCTGATGGAAAACAAGACTCACAAGTTCACCTGTTTATTACACCTTTTCCACAAATATTAGCAGGTGTACGCAGGTTATTTTAACACACCGGAAAATCCCCCCAAAATAAGCTGACATGACAGTAGGGCTGCACGATTCTCGAAAAAATGAGAATCACAATTTTTTTCAACATAAAGATATATTGTGCTTATTTCCTGATATAAAAGGAAAAGTAACAAATATTATAAATAAATAATAAAAAAATATCATTAAATAACAAAGCCTATGATTGTGCCTGATACAGGAGACACAAGGCACATAAACTCTGGTCAGCAGAGAGGGAACACTCCTGTTTTAGCTTTAGTCTCTTGTCTTCTCTTACAGCTTTTGAACAATTTTAACAATAATATCAATGTTGAAAAGAAAAAAACAAAAGAAGAAAAACCGTTTTGGTGAACCCTGCAGCAAAGTGAGCCCTCTTCCTCAGAGAGGATCTTTGCCTCCCAGTTTGTTCCTGGCGGCAGAGCAGAGTGATCCGTCTTTCTTCTAAGTGGATCTTTGTCCCATGAGAGCAGGCAGCTGTTCTCCGTGTCCGCATCTTTCGATGCGATTTGACAGTCACTAGAAGCACATTATGACCCTTTGTAAAAGTTTCTGTGTGGTACCTGTGTTGTACATGAGCTAACGTTAGCGGCTAAGGACTGAGAGGCTGTCCGGTGTGTGTGTCTGTCTGTCTGAGGAGTGTCAGTACGTTAACTTGCCGTAGCCTTGCTGTTTGTCATGTTAATGTTATCGTCGGCAGCCCTGAATAGCTTGTAAAGCTTTAGCATAGTTAGTTAA
>NC_065516.1:34531798-34547136 GCF_006386435.1 Epinephelus moara | reverse complement strand
CTAACAGCTCCACATAAGATCGCGAGTAATCCTTTAACTTTTCCCGTCGAAAAATGGCATGACATGACTTGTCACCACTCATCGCGATTTTGGACTTTGTGTGTTTAGGCTGCTCTGGTGCGAAATCCATAATAAATAAAAGAAAAACAATGTTATTTTTGAAAAGTCGAGAGCTTCCTGAATCCAACAATACCAAACATCACATGGTTTGATGACATAGTGCGCCTGGGAGATACCATTTAACAGAGGAGGAGGGGAGCAAGGACGTCGGCGTCCTGGCGGAGTTAGAGAGGTTAAAAAGAGACACTGCCAGTAAGAGATACATAAAAAGAAGTAACCACTGTAACATTTTTACTAGCGTCCACGCTGATTTCTACCATTTACGAGTTAACCAGTTTTCGGACGGAAAAGGTGTCTATCACATATTTTTAGTGGGTTTTTCCGTGTTTAAAAAACCTCCATACACACGCTAAAGGGGTACAAGTGACACTGAGGTGGTGTACGGTCAGATTGGTCTCAATTCAACTTTTATCTGAGATAGTTTGTCAGCAGTAGTTCTTACATTATCAGTCATTTTATTTATCATTTAATATTTATTTTATTGCTTATTGACAGACTGACTGAGTTATTGAGTGGATGTTAAAATGCCTTCTGTTCACAGGAAGGTCGCTTTTATTTTGAAGGCAGTTCTTACAAACTCTTACTGTAATGCCTAGTATATACATGCACTGCAAAAAAAAAAAGTGAGGGCTTGTTTGACTGTCCTCACTGCAGTGTCCTGCACTGGGTGGTGTTTAAGGCGAGACGACATCCACCTCCAGATGATAGACCCCCTGTAAAAGCAAATATACCAACACGCACACACACGTTACCGTCCACATGTTGCCCTGCCCCCACTGCGTTCCTTAGATCATTTTATGTGAGTTGATTCCTCCTCATTCAGACGGACCTTTCAGCTCCCAGAGTCATTTCCATAGGTCATGGCCCCACCCGCTCCATCTACCCCACCGCCTTCCACCTCCATTATGGCCAGCCCTTTGTCCACACCAGATGCGAGCTCTGTCTGTGTATGTGTGTGTGTGTGTGTGTGTGTGTGTGTGTGTTGGGTGAAGGGGCCCACTGCCCCAGACCCGGATGAACCTCCCCCTCACACAAACACAGAGGCTGCTATCTGGCCCGCTGAACTGTTTGTCCTCGCAGGTCGAAGCTGGGGCCAAAGCTCAGCGACGTGGTGTAAACCAAACTGTGGCTCGCACTATAACAGATGCAACACACTGTCCTTGACACTGGGCAGACTGGGGATCAACTGCCAGTTTTGCACGGGAATCACAGACAGGAAGTGCAGAGGTAACCAGGGATGTACAGCAACATGCCACCCTTTCAGGACAGGACAGGATGGTGGTGTGACTCTGACATGGAGGTATTAGTGTGTCCTTCCATGTGTGTGTGTGCATTGATTCTCTAAATAATATAGGGAGCCTAACAATTGATGCACAGATCACAGAGGCGCTCAGTGTTGCTCCTGTGTTGCATTTGCACTTGAGCATAAGCAGTATTTGCTGACAGCTGCATCGTCTGCAATTCACCGTCTGAATACGGTGCACATGAACACCGTGTGTGAGCCTGCAGCCCGGCTGTTTATCACAAAAGATGGAATAAATCTGTGGCACCGTTTTGCTCCTACCATACAGATTGAGAATGGGAGGGGAGGAGAAGGCCATACATCTGTCTGGGCGGCTGCTCTTATAAATATGCAGCAGCCTGATCTAAAGGTTAGACAGCCAGCACCCTGCCAGCTGCTCCATCCAGACACTATGCACACACACCCCCACAATCATACACGCACAGTCAGTTACGATAGACAGAGTTCAAAGCAGAGTCCTTGATCAAGGAGTCCAACAAAACAATCGGCCTCATCATTTCCCAAATGTCCTCTCTCTTCACTGTTTCCTAACACAGACAACTTTACTGTACAGCCTCTCTCTCCTTATGAAGCTGCCAGCAAGACAGGGCAAGGCTGTGTCTGCCACAATGAGCATCTGCTTCAATACGAGCCGAACACACTCCAACAGAAAGGAT
Source organism: Epinephelus moara (assembly GCF_006386435.1). Taxonomy (NCBI): domain Eukaryota; kingdom Metazoa; phylum Chordata; class Actinopteri; order Perciformes; family Serranidae; genus Epinephelus; species Epinephelus moara. The sequence continues at coordinate 34,545,057 of NC_065516.1, read as the reverse complement.
GCTCCAACTCATTGTTACGGCACCTCATACAGGACGGCCTGGTTAAACCTGTGTGTGGTCCACACCGCCCCAAATCGGGCGTTTCTGAGAACACTCTCCAACATAGATGCATCTGAGAACCAGATATCATGATATACTGTGACATGTCGATGGGTGCAGAACTGTAGGTACAACAACATCCCTTTACACACCCTAGGAAGGTTCTCCTTTGTTTATTCTTCCTCTTCCAGCCTTCAGTTTGTTTCTCAGTCATCTGGTGGTGCAGCTGGTGGGTTTCACCGACAAACAAACGTGTGGCTTCCCTTTTCAATCTCTGCTCACTGAGACAAGCCGAAAGACGACAAAGGAACTTTAAATGACTACATCTTCGCTCCTTAATGTGCAGCATCCAAAATTAACTTCTTGACTCACCAGCCAAAGGGCCTGATAGAAGAACAAAGTAGATTTCATGGAGATAATGAGGTTTCAGGGCTGAATAGAAACTTAAAGAAGATGCCGAACCAAAATCTGAAGCAGAGCGATTACAATATATTGAGCAGCTCATCACCACAGTGTCAGCATGAGAATAAGTTCCCTCTGGTGAGCAGTCAGCAAGTGATATTTTAGCAGATCAGCTGACATCCCGTACTGTAAACGGTGCCGCAAAAGTTGGAGCATTCACACGCACATGTGAACACATCTGTAGATTGTGTGCGATCCGATACAGACAGCAGCGGAGCCGAAGTGTGCTCCTAAATGACACCAAAACACAGTACAGACACAGCAGATTTGCTGACCAAACGAACGGTGACCAGTTCAATTGGATTCTATGGCAGTTTTGGTGAGAACCGAGCACACAGAGAGCGTTTTGGTTAATTAGGATTACGTGTATGGACCAGTGCGTGGCTAGTAATCAGATAACAAATCAAACATTTTGTTTGGGTTCGGCCCACTTGACATGCTGCTGTGGACTATTCAAGTGCTGGAATTTGTTATTTATGTGACAACGCCTGAACGCAACAGTGTGTACTGTGCCGTGTTGCGCTGCCGTGCGAGTTGTGTGTTTGAATGTGTGTAACAGCAGCCTTCTGATGGTCATTTACACACTGTCCATAATAACTATGTCAGGTAACAAACTGCGTCAGGCTCGGGTCAGGTTCGGACTTAACAATCAGAAAGTCTGTCAGGTTTGGTTATAATTGTCTTGGACTTGGTCCAAGTTCTCACAAGCTCCATTTCACCCAAACTCGAACATACTACATGCGCTCCAATCAATCGTCCACTCGTTGTTATGAGCAGAGCGACGCCACAAAGCGGTTCCTCTTTGGAACTACTGCAGGGTCGGAAATATTTTGCTTCCAGCCATGCTCGTTGTTGCCGTGGGTAACAGTATGATGTCATAATATCAACAAGTCGAAATATTGCAAATATCGTGATAATGTGACGTGAGTTCGAATGAAAGAGTGATGGCCAGAATGACTCTCTCGACTTGGCGGGAAAAGGGTACGGGGAAGTTATCGATGCTGATGTGTGGGACTTGGATGCTTCAAAAAGCTGCTGCTCATCCAACACATGATGTCCTGCAGGCAGGTGGTGAGGGAGGTGGGAGAACACACAGCACATTACACAGCACGGTTGAAGCTGAACAGGCCCAGCAGCGGGGCAGTCTCAGATAAATGACTACGTCACTTCCAAGGCAGGCAGGCGCACACACACACACACACACACACACACACACACACACACACACACGTACAGAGAGAAGCCCTGAAGCAGGGACAGTGGAGGAGGCAGGGGAGGAGAGCACCAGAGAAGTTAATGGAATGGACCGCCTTCAGCGAGAGCTGTTAAATTAAAAGTGGAGGAAAATGGTGGCAGTGATGTCTGTCTGTCTGTCTGACCACTTTATCAAGAGGAAAGAAATTCTGAAAGCTGCTGTTGACATTAATGCACTTGGTGTTTCTTTTGCTCTGCTCTACAGTGGTGCTGTCGGCTCCTGATTCTCTTCATGTATGAAACTAAAGACATAAACTAAACCATACCAATCTAAGAGAGTCGCCTCCATCGCTAATTTAACATGAATCAGCTTATTGTAAGAAATTAAAGAACGCATTTAAACTTACTGTAATAACCTGAGTCATTCAGCAATCAATCTCAGCTGTAACCTCTACATTAGTTTGGGAGCTGGCATACTGTAAGTATATTAGTGAGACATTAGCATGTAGCATCAAGAGATTATTTTTATCAGAGCATTTGGTGTGATGGCGGCGCTGTGGGAGATCCCACTGTGAGCATGTGTCTGCATTACAAATCACCCTGTGGAAGATTCTTTTAAAGCAATATTGGGACTTTGAACTCAAGGTTGCACCCTTTACCTCTGTGCAGAGCTGTCTGAGTTTTGAAAGACACTGACAAAATTTTGGGCTGAATGTCTGCAACACCTGCAGAACATTGTTGGCCGTCCTTTAAACGGCCTGAAAAGCCACAAAAATTAGAACACTCACGGCCTCAATACAAATACAGAAACTGGCTAACTATATGCCTTTATCCTTAGAGGGCTCTTTTCAGTATGAAGCCACTTAACTGAAATTGTTGCTCAAACGCATCACACTTAACCGCATGATGACATTCAGTGAAATACGCTTCATTTGAGCAAATGAGTTCACGCAGGGTTACATCCTGTGCTATAGTTTGGTCGAGAGTTTCAGCCTTCATGTCTGAGACGGGGGCACTTTTTCTGACACAAATCCAAATCTAGAAAAGAAATGTTCCAGCGACTTCTCTTTGTTGCTGCCCCGTCTCACATCACTGAGCTCACAAGTACAATAATACATCACTGAGCTTTAAGTCGGTGCATTCAGCACATGCAGCACAGACAGTACACCAGGAAATACAAGTGTACCGATTTTGAAATTCCAGGCTGATACCGACTTTTAAAATGACAATTTGTCCCAAAGCTGATACCTGTGTTTTTACACTGATGTCTGCTTTGTTTTTGTTGTTATTTATTCCTGTTTCTGTGCCAGGGAAACAAAGACATGAACACTATAAAACAATAACTGAACTAATTAATTAAGCCCTTCATTACACCACCTGGGCCCAAATTCAATCATACAAATTTATGAAACAACCTTTCACTTGATAAAAAATAAATAATTGCTTTTTATTATCATAACTCCCTCACTAATATCTATTTTATATTGTTGTGAAAGCATCAACAAATTTCACCTGAAAACAACTGTATTAAGTTTCTCCCCAAAAACTACATTTTACAGGATTAAATTAAACACATCATGAGGAAATTATAATTCACCTTCGCCTAATACTCATTTATAATGAACAGAGCTACACACACATTAAACACACATTAAACATGGCTTAATAGAGACAGTTTCAAACACAAGTACACAAATCAGCTTCACTATAACTCACAGCATTCACAGACAAACACTTGTCTTTATCTGGACACATTTCCCCACAAATACAACATGCTAACATTATTAGCACAAGCCTATGGCATTTTACCTTGTATAAATTAGCCTAGCGGCTAGCTGAGATTTCCTCTGCTCATATGAAGCCAGGATAAATCACACACAAGACTTAAAATGCTATTTTTGTGGAGGCTTTATTGTCTTCACAATTTATTGTTTCTTATCTGTGAAATTAAAATACAAGATTTGTTCGGAAATGGTTTTCAGCTTATAAACATAGGACGCCTGCCTCGACGCAACACGTACTAACATTTCTGGGGAGGTTACAGCGTCGGCTCTAGGATGCACATGTTGACTCACCAGCCAAGGGGACTGCTACACAAAAAAATCCATCAGCCAAGCATATTTTGTAACGGTCAAAATCTAAACTGCCTTTTTGTGCCACGTATACATTTGTTTCACTTCATTTCACTTTGATAATAAGGTACTATTATGCTGAATACAAACTCAAAGGGGCCACAGCAAAGTCTGAAACTAAACTATTTTCATATATTGATCGATGGCTGATCAGTTCAAGCCTGACAAAAATGACAGGGGAGAAAAACATAACTCTGTGCTGAGCTTGGCCTTGAAAACCCTGCATCCGCTCAGTGCAGCAGAAAGGCTGCTCTCCACTGCTGGAGGCATAACGTTAATAACAACACAAAGCAGCTCCGCCTGCTCCTCGCTGTATTTTCTTTTACTGTGAGGTGCTTTAAATTAATTACTTCATGCTTTTTAAAATAAAAAGGGTGCAGACCATTTATATTAATTGCCATTTATGCTTCATATTTCAGTGGCACACACGATACCGGAGCAAGAGACTGAAATCTGTGCGCCCTTTTTCTCTTCACTAAATCAAGAATTTGAATCAGATTAGAAACCACAGGATCAAATCACATCGTGATGTTCCCAGAGATTCCCACCCCTATAGAATCAGCAGTACAGCTTGTGATTCCCTGGCCTCCCCATGAAGGAGAGCAGAGTGGGGGGCCATTCATTAACGCGTTGGTGCCTTTGAATCCGATGGTCACTGGCATGGCTACAACCTCTCAAATTAGTCGTGGTTCCTTGGGCCGGGACAACGGGCGTCCAGGGTCACCCGCATGCCTGGCATTCCTCCACCGCGAGTACTGACAGCAGCGGCACACAGCACCCAGAAAAACAACGCTACACAAGCATTTTCGTACGACACAAAACAGACACAGAAACGGCCCCCAGCAGCTCGGGAGAATATGGTGCAGATGAAAGTAAGCGCAAAACATGGACTCTCTGCAGTCTCTGTGGGATTTTTACAGTATCAAGATAAAAAACACAACATACAGAAAAGAGAAAGCAGAGCTCCCACAGTGGCCTTGATGAAAAATCCCCTGACCATCACCTCACTGAAAAATATTCCTTCCTGATTTGTTGCTGTTTTTCTGAAGGAGAAAACCCTCTGGTTTCAATTACTCAGGCTACAGACCACTTTAAGCTGCATCAATCAGTCACTTTCCTTTGCAGTTTCAGCGTACAGTAACATCTCCGGAGGATTCAATGAATCTTACTGCATTAATAATACATTTCAAAGTAGCAGTGACTGGCCGTGATCCCCGGCTGACACTTTAAACTACTGCTAACTTCACTCTGAATGCTACTGGAGAAAGACAAAAAAGAGACGCTTCAAAAAGACAGCATGCGACAAAAAATGCAGGGTTTTTAGTCGAGCCATGATACACATGATGAATGAGTTAACACGTACGTTAGCGCCTTTGTTTTAATCGTATGTGGGACATGACATTTAACTTAAAGATGAAAAACCTGCCCGATTCACTCATGTCTACACTGACTGAGATACCTGATTCATAATCAATATTTGGTTTCTGGCTGCTTGAATCGATGCATGCGGTCACCAGGAACAGAAAACAAGTGACAATACACCTGAAGCTTTATATTATCAGAAGAAGTGGAGTTGGGTTGCAACTTATTTTCATCACAGATCAATCTGCTGATTCTTTTCTCAAATAATCAATCACAAAACTCAATCATTGTAAGTGAGGTCACATGGACATGATTTTATGAGTTTATGGTCAGGCTTTTCGGCGTGTAAACACCACATTTCGGTTATGAGAAACCTGAATATGATGCTGGAATACTCTGAAAGAAACTGGGATGTGTACGGGAAATATGAATAACCTGATTTCTCTGTGCTCATGTAAACCATCACCCAAATATGATCGTAACTGAGACTACAAAAGAAACTTCAAAATTAGGTGGGAAAGAAGTGGATATGTGGATATCGGTATCAGTTATCCGTCATGAGTTGTTACATATTGGCATATTTGCAAATAAGTCATATGGTGCATCCTAGTCTGGGGCCGTTTAGTGGCCGTTTTGGTAAGGAACCGGAACCAGGGCGAGAGAGACAGGATCCGGAATTTGATGGATGCACCTTTCCGTCAAAATAAAAGCACCAAGCTAATAAAAATGCAGTGAAACGTTTTCATTTAAAGAATATAATTTACAAGAAAAGCCCCAAGCCATTAAGTTAACCTTTTTCTTTTATTGTAAATCGATGGTGTGCCAGAATTTAAAGTTTTACTTTGGTGAACACTTTTACTTTGGTGAATCCTGGATCCGCTCTCTAGACCGGGACCAGAATCCAGACAAAATTCAGAGTGAATGAAAACCAGGCTCCTCGCCGTACGTGAAGAGCCTGGTGACGCGAGGCTAGGTGCATCCCTAACATTCAGTTTACTATTAAGTGTAAAAAATGCTGCCGGAAACTGGAGATTTAATTAACAAATTAGATGCCAGGTAATTGTACGTCAACTAACTAATCGATTAATTGCCTAATCCCTTCAGTTTTAAGTTTAATACTTCAGGTGGCGTATCCCAAAACTGGAATAAGGGCTCATCTGGCCTTCTGGGACATGTTTACAACCACAACATGTGACAGTGATTCGCCAATAACCTGATCATTGTTACTACAGCACGTTAACACACAATAAAAAAAAGAGGAGATTAAATTAAGTGATGCATCTCTTAGCAAAAAGTGACACTAGAAATGAGAAAAGTGTTTCCCATGACTGTGACGCACTTCGTTGCAGTTTCTGCACGTGTCACTTCCTGTTCCTTTCTTGCAATCAAACTGCCAAAACATTGCAACATCTTTGTTAGAGTGTACACTTTGCAGCATCCTAAGTGGGACACACTGTAGGATATATGTCCCTAAAATAAAAGTTATCAGGCAATTTCATTACCAGTAGCAACACCAGAGCAAGAGGAGCCGAAAAACACGACATCCCAAAGCGATCCGTCACATCCTCTGTTGTCTGGGACAGTCAGGACAGACTGGGACGGCTGTAACGGCACACTGAAGTCACGGTTCGGTGCAAGTTCAGTTCAGCGGGAAGAAAAACCCAAATGCATGAGGATACGTTTATTTAAATCTATTATGAACAGACAGCAGTGCCAGTGTCAGAGCAGACAGACAAAATCCTCTGGCGGGGGACTGAGGCGACATTTTGCCCACTGGCAACTGAGGTCAACTATTTTAATTAGAAAAATAAGCAACACTTCTATAGAACACTGAACACGCACTTTCAAGGTAACAGGTCGCAATAGGCTTTAAAACTGAAAAGCATCTCTTATTCTATTAAATTAAAAACACAAAATGATGGAAGAATTAAAGCTTGTGCATTAGGAGGAGTGTTGACTGTCACGTCTGAGTGATGCAGTCGAATGTGCGTTAGCATGTTGGATGCGTTTCCGTTGGCAGACCTTCAACAGTGGAGCAACACTGACACACTGTCTTCCTGTTCTACACAACTCTCTTTACGTTGCTGTTGTAGGTGACCGAGAAGGAAATTTATGTTTCCTAGGATTGCAAAGGGACGAGCCGCCCTACTCTCCCTCTGATTGGTCAGGTTAAAGGCCCAAGATGTTGGTCAGCCACCGGTGAACGTTGCGCCTTCACTGAGCATCCAAAACCCACACCACTGCCGGCTTTTTTTCCAGCCAATTCATTGATCGACGCCGGCTGAGCCCATTTGTATATGAAATCGCTTTGATTAGCAGTTCAGCTCAGCACACGAGAAAAGACGCTGAAGTGAGGAAAGTAAACGAAGCGCTAATATCCAGAGGGAGTGAGGTCGAAACGAACTTGTTACATAAGGTCAGATTACTTTTCTTTAGCCTCCATTGAACATTTCATGATAGTTTGTGTTGTTCACTGGCACACAGTAAACATGCTTGAATCTATCAACACTGTATTGCGTGGTTAATGTGCTAACTGGCTAACTAGCATCAAGACGGTCTTCCTGTTTCCCTTGTTTGAATGAAGAATACAGGCTACCGCCGTCGGCTGGCGTGGAAAGTTATTGCCTCCAACGCAGGCACAGAAACGTGCTGGTTGGTCAGCTTCAGTCTTAGCCGTGTGTTCATGTGCAATTTTTTGAGGCGTTTAAGTCTCTGGAGTCAGTTTGGTGTGTCTGGGCCTTTGGACATGGGGAGTGAGATTGGTTAAGGTTGGGTAACACTGTCAGGGTGAGCCAATCAGAAGCAGAGTATAGCAGAGTAGGGTGTGTCGTGTCTTTGCAATCCTAGGAAATGCAAATTCACGGCCTCAAACCCGCAGGCAGGTCTTCTACTTTTGCTATTAAATTTGGGCTCGCTGTAGCGTGGCTGACTTGCACGCCAATGAGCTTGTTGTGCTAACATCAGCACATGTTGCTAATGGCATAAAAGTTTCTAGGTGGAGCTTGCACTTGTGAACTTAGCTCAGCATTATACACATCAATCTGCGTACCATGCATTCTGTGTGTATGGCTACGTGCACCAAACCGTGACCCCCGATGGTCGGGCACAAACGCACAGACCATTACAGCCCTTCCCTGGACTGTGGCTTGCATTAGTCTGAGAGTGCTGACACAACACTCATCTTTTATACCAGCCACTCCAGCTAAATGCGGCCCGTTTACTTACTACGCCTGGAGGGGGCAGGGGAGAAGCACAAGACTCGGAGCAGACAAATGAAACTGGAGGGTGGGAGGGCTGAGGGAGCGAGGGGAGGCGGGGGGGGACGACTAGTGACAGAGCACGAGGACAGAGCCTATTAGGCGGGAGGATGACTGAGGCTGGTAGGATGAGGAGAGTAATAGTGACACCACCCAATTTAGCCCGCTGCCAGCACTCGGATGTGTGCGGGTGCTTTTGTGTATGTGAATGCTGCTGCTGAAGCAAGTGTGTGTGAGCTGCAGGGGTGTGGTGCTGAACGCCGAACAGCAACATGACACGTTAGAGAGTCAATAACACCTGGTGCTGTTTGATTAAATCATCTGTGGATGTATATAAATATGATACGCAGCCTAGGTTATTTATTTCACTCATCTGAAATGTGCTGCACTGATTCTGTGTTTATACACGTAAACATACCACTGCATGTAAAATATTGGATTCTTTTCTGATGTAAATGATGCAGCTCCGACCATGGACCCACGCCATGACAATCCCATTGCTGGACAAAGACGGCAGAATTCCCTCCCTTCCTGTGTGTCCTTGAGCCAACATATCAATTTAATAACCAGCCTGCATCCGAGGCAGCGACGGGGTATATGAGGACACGACCCTGATTTTGGCATGGGGAGGCTCTGATGAGATCTTTATGTATGCCGTTTGAAAAGCATGCTCCTCCACTCATCATCTCCCTCTCTCTTTCTGTCTCTCCACACACACACAAAGGAATGTCACACAAAGGAAACGCGTGAGTCTGTGAGTCAATAGGAAGAAAACACTATCGGCTATCGATGATAAAACAGAGGCTTCTCAGTTTGCAATGTGCTGACCACTGGAACAAAGAGACGCAGCTCCCGTTGCAGGAATAAGAAATAAAAACCTCAGTGCATTGGGCATGGATGGTTGCAGCGCTAATGAGAGGCTGTGAATGATGAATCCAATTCAATACAGCTTATCTGTGACCATAAACACCCCATTACACAAGACTCACCATCTTTAGGAGACTCCTGTCTATGTACAGTGCTTTTAACATTTCAGCTGCAAACACACTGTGTCACTGTCTCTGCAAAGCTATGCTCAAAGTCGAGTTTTGTAAATGATGTGCAGTTTAGATGGTGCGTTTAAGGACTTCAATGGGGCGAAGCTGCATGAAAATGTGCCACAGTTTGAGTTTGTGCTGAGGAGAGAAACTGTGATAATTCCCCCAGCTGCAAACCTTGACTAAAAATATCCAAACTCTGTTGCAGCTCGCAGCAGATTTAAAGCTAGCAGGCTAACGTGATGCTGCAGTGTCAGAGCATTAAATGGGAAGTTAAACCACCAGTTAACATCTCCAACTGCTCATTAACGAGGATGCAGATGGGACATTTAGACTGGAGCATAAATACTAGCTGGAGGAAACAGTGACGGCTTCACCTGGCTACTTTCCTCCACAGCTTGTACACAAACCCCGCTGAGCTACACGTCACTGCCGTGGGATGTTAGGAGAATAATGACTAAGTTACAACCGTGATGTTGAGATAACGGTAACCCGTGAACTACACAGAGGCATTCAGGTAACATTAACTTCTACAGTTTAACTCCAGGAGAGCTGCCCGGGGACACGCTCCGACCGCAAAGTAAATGAACAACCAGTGTTTGACAAAAAGCAAACATCGACTTAGTGATGCTGCCAACTTTGTTTTTGCCAAACTGAGCACCGCTCCTCGGGACTCTTTTGTTGGCACAGCACAAACGCAAAGCTGTGCCCGAAATGTAGCCGGGCAGAGGCCAGCTTTGCTCCCGAGCTACAGCCGTCGGCCCTTTGGAGCCCGATGTGACTTTTAGCTCCGTGCTCCTTTTCCCCCCCAGACAATAAACATTCCTCAGACAGGCAGCAGCAGGCTGGCCGCCGACCCTGCGCCATCTTAGTTAGACACACTCTGCTTCTTCAGGCTTCTTGAACAAAGAGCGTTTCTGGCGGCACCGCTCGGACCCGCGAGAGTAACTTCCGAGAAACACGCGACAAATATCAACCCCAACTCACTGTTTCCCGCTTGAGGACACTTACCGTTATTTTCTTGTACCCTTGTCCCGAACAGGAGGACGAACAGAAGGCATGGTATTGCATCCATCGTGGCTACGGACCAGACTGGCAGTCGAGTGCTAACTTCTCCCAGCGCTGAGGAAGGTAGGCGCTGATTGGCTGATGGCGCCGCAAGTCCCGCCTCTCCAGCGCTTTCTCGGGAGAAGCTCGATGCTGATTGGCGGAGAGAGCTGCCACACCCCGCCCCACTGGAGCAACTCTTGCACTGCTGTAAACAAACACTGTTGCTGTTCACTATAATTAATAACTACACATTGATTAACTCACATTCATATCACAGGTATTTATCAGCACACGACACCTTTTAGTTTATTAGCAGAACTAACAGCTCCTTAAACTACATATCATTACATATAATTATATTTTACAGTTTCTCTCATTTGCTTGGACACATTTAGGTTTCATATCTTAAAAATAGCTCACACAGGCCTGAACTGAAAGTGTCTGATCACAACTACACATCAACACTCACTTAGCAGTTTATCTCCATCGCTAAGACACACAATAAAAGACTCTTGATCTTCATCATCACCTCCTCCTCACAGCAGAAGTCCCCTCTTGCAGATGTGTCACAGGTTTTCATTTATCACAACAGTCAGCACAGATCTCATAAATATTGAATTAACGGCATTAAACAAAAAGAACAAAGCTATTCAGAGCTGATAGAAATTACTGTACCTCAGTAATAAATCTTCAGTGCAGCCACGTGACACCTCTTTGCACAACACTTCAGTCAGCAATCAGTCCTTATTCATCTGTAAGAGATGCCAGCTCTGTGTTCATGTTTGCAAACGCAGGTCAAGGAGGCCAGTTCTATAAAATGAATGAAGAACACGTTCTCTTATTTACTGTGTTTGAGCAGGGCATCTCAAAAATGTGTAAATATAAAGTGCAGAGTGCAGCAGGAATCGTCTTTGGAGGAAAGGACATAATTCATGCTATGATATGCCTGCTTGCCTTTTTTGGCACACACTATGTAAAGTATCATTAAATGGCACAGGCATGTCACACAAATCAAGAGTGAACCGGTTCATACTGACAGCTGCATGCTGTTTGCTCCACTGAGTAACGACTATATATGAGAATATATTATTTTGACCACAAGTTGTGATGTTTGATGGAAATATTTGCTTTTGTTGCATGTTGTTAATGTTTGTGAATGTGAGAAAATTTTGCAAACACAATTTGTCCTGTTGATCAGAGACTTTCAGTTTATGCCCGTGTGTGAACCATAATCAAAACTTCTGAATGGACAGATGTGTTCAAGCTAATGATAAAAAGTGTAACATAAATAAAGAAAACTTTGTTGGAATATGTCCCTTATTTTATTCACACAGTAATCTATCAACTATTAATTTAATGTAATGTAATTTAATTTAATTTAATTTTGTTTTATTTTATTCAATTTAGTTTAATTTAATTTAAATTTATTTTATTCTATTTTATCTTATTTTATTTCATTTTACTTTATTTAATTTAATTTAATTTAATTTAATCTAATTTAAATTAATTTTATTCTATTTTATCTTATTTTATTTTATTTTACTTTATTTTATTTTATTTTATTCAATTTAGTTTAATTTAATTTAATCTAATTTAAATTTATTTTATTCTATTTTATTTAATTTCATTTTACTTTATTTTATTTTATTTTTCACAGGTGCAGACTGCAGGAGGGTTTAGCATCTCTAATAAAATCATCTTTAGAGAAAAGATCATAATTCATGCTGTAATATGCTTGCTTGCCTTTTTTTGGCACACACTATAATTATGCAAAGTGTCGTTAAATCACAGAGGCATTCAGCAGAAATTAAGGTTGAATTGTGTAATGGCTGACTGACAGAATATATTCATCAGAATCAAAATCACAATCAGAAATATTTTACAATAGCATATATTTTATATACATACAGTATATATATATATCTATATATATATATATATATATATAATTTATATTCGAATTATGGGAAGCAAGAATAGGAGTGTGAAATAGAAAACTATGTATGAAACTAACAGTTTATTCCATGGCAAAAAAAATTGCTTGTTGAATGACCATCGGTTGTACACTACCTTTCACAGTGCATTGTGGGATACTTTGAGTCCACTGTATAGGGGATAATAATACATTTGGAAGGCGCTACAAAATGGTGAACGCACCATATAATGGAGTATGTAGTGAGTGGTGAGGGATTTCAGACACAGCCAGTATTCACGCAAAACTCAGAAATATTCAAAAACATTTTTTGTTGTGCTGATTCAGATTTTTCTGTGTCATTCTTTCTGGCTGGACCGCAACAGCTATTTGACCAAGTCTTGTTTTCATACTTTTCAAACCCAGAAATGCCTCAGTAATAAAGGCCTCACATGCCTTTTGCTTTTTGATCCATGCTGGCACATAGCAACACAGAGGTGGCATCTTCTACAGATGGATACGGATTGGTTGCTGGTTGGTGAAGATTCTCAGTTATTCAGGTCATGGAAATTGTAAGTGTTGCATCGTAGGCAACTGGACTTGCTTGAGTTTCTTGACAACGTTTCACCTTTTATCCAAGAGGCACATAATAGCTCCGCTTCTACCAAACCCTTTCAGTCCAGCACCTTTGGAACCAGCAGTAAGCCTTCAGACATGGTACCTAGACCCTCGGTGTGTTCAGACAGTCCTCTTAAATGTGGGCGGGGTTGTTGTCACTCACTGCTCCGTCCAGCACTCGCTGTATTTCCTCATC
>NC_065516.1:34520680-34531513 GCF_006386435.1 Epinephelus moara | reverse complement strand
CTACTGACCAATCAGACTGCAGTGTTCACAGCTCCACCTTTTAGTACCAGATCTGTGTGCTAGGTACCCCAACAGAGGGGGGACCAAACATGGGGACGGGAAGGAACGCTTCTGTTGGTACCATCCACAACTTTACACTGGAAACGAGATTAACAGCATTTCAGCCGTCAGGAGCACAAAGGAAAACTTCAGTACAGTCACAGGCTCAACGGGATTTTTACGATTTCTCTCGTCATCGCTCACGCAGCTGCGCTTTAAAAAGAATCCTCCACAGAGAAGTAGTCTTTGTGAGAGGGGGAAAAAAAAAAACTTTTAGTGCCAGAGGACAACAGCGAGGAAGGTGACACTCATGTGATTTTGCCAGACAGAAAGAACATGTCACCGTGGCTCTGACTGAGGAAACATATCATAATAATAACATCAGCAAACAGAGAGAGCACTCGCACTGCTGCCTCTCCTCCCTGATAAGATATCCTCAATGACATGCTGTGGCTAACCCTGTGTGCATGGTCCATATGTCAGTCACACACACACACACATACACACACAGATGCCCTACACCATCCCAGCAGCTCACACACACACACAAACACATCCCTCGTGCGTAGCTCTAAAGCCTATAACCCTTCCTTTGTCTCATCCACATTTACTCCATCTCGTAGAGTGTACACACACACACACACACACACACACACTTGACCAGGCCCTCTTTCCCCCTCCCTACGACGTGCACACACACACACACACACACACCCTCCCTTGTCCCTGGAGAGTGTGACAGAGATTGATGATGGCCTATTATTTGATGTCCAACTGAGCCCCGCATGGCCCTGCATGCACACACACACACACACACACACACACACACACACTGGTGCACTCTCATGCATATTTATTGTAGCTCTGCCTAAAAGATGGAGAATAAGAATTATACTGCTGGTCAAACAAACGGAGCAGCGTATTACAGGAGACAGATGAATCACGCGATGCTAAAAGACACTTATTTAAACCCTTAAATATTATATTTACTCAAACAGATGTTATTAAATGGAGAGGCACCTCTGACAACCCCACCCCCCTAAAACACACACACTGTCACTCACACACACACAAAGGCGCCAGCTGCTCTTAGCAGTAATCAAATGCTGCCCGTGTTCTCGTGCTTGTACCTGTCTCATTTGCATTTACAATTTTGGCATTTAGCTGACGCATTCATCCACAGTGACTTGCAATGTGTGCGACCGTGGAGAAAGCTCAGATTTTTAATCACAAAATTACAAACAACCCACAGTAAGTAGTGGAAAGGTCAGGGAGGATTTTGCTATGAACATAAAATGATGTTGCAAAAAAAATAGGTGCAAAGAAAAGAAGTGAAGGACAGAGAGAGAAAACATATTTTCAGAATAAACTCACATGGCTGAAGGGTTAATCGGAGAGATAAATATGCCTTCAGGAAGTACATTTGCACCCTTTGATGGTTCCGTTTGGTGCAGGAAGGTCAAAGGTCATGAGCGAGGACAGATGACAAAAGCTCTGTTTCATTTGTTATTTTAATATGATCGCATTCATTTTGCTTTGGCACCTTCATTCAGGAGGATCTCTGTGTTCCATTAGTCTGAACCCTCACCTCAAATAACTGAGACCGAGTCAACAGTCGATGATGAATCTCACCCACGGTGCATTCTCACTGGATTCATTCATTATTTCCTGTGCACGACAGTCCGACAGAGAATGATTGAAACACCTCTGCAACATGTGATCACATAATATAGCTCACACAGATCAATAATTACTCTGATTATTTGTGGGACAGTGTGCTCTATGAAAGTGTACACCTGGTCTCTGCTCTGCACGTGGCCTCTTGTGAAACATATGGTGTGTCTGTGTCACTCTGCAGTTACACCTCCAAAACACTAGTTGGCGGCAGAGTGTTTTAAAGTTTAGTTGATTCGAAACACACATTAAACACACATTAAACACACATTAAACATGGCTTAATAGAGACAGTTTCAAACACAAGTACACAAATCAGCTTCACTATAANCAGCAACATGTAACAAAGGTAACGTTACAAAATTCAGCTCCCTTACAACTCACAAGGTTCACTGACAAAACAACTGTCTTATACTAAACACGTTTTCCAAACAAATACAACATGCTAACGTTATTAGCACAAGCCTATGGCATTTTACATTGTATAAATTAGCCTAGCACCTAGCAGACTTTTCCTCTACTCATATGAAGCCAGGATAAATCACACACGACTTAAAATGCTATATTTGTGGAGGCTTTATTGTCTTTGTAACCAGGGTTAGTAAACCCCAGGTTATTTGTGTTACTGTCCCTTTAATTCGGGTGGCAGTTACATGTTGTTTCCAGTGTGATAAAAACTGATACGAGTAATCATCTTAACTTTATACCTCTCTCTGCGTGTCCCCTCGACTCTGTGTGTTGATGCAAGAAGAGAAAAAACAGGTAGAAACTGGTTGATAAAAACAAGAGTCGTAAGTCAGAAATCTAACACAGAGTTGAACACAGATGTAGACGAGACGATTGACGAGCTACGACTTCAAGTGGGACACACCTTGGACATTCACTGTGAAAGAGGGTGGTAGGACTTTCTGAGTGCACTCATTTTGTTCTTTTATGGGTTATATATTTATTTTTTCATTCATTCAGATCTCAGAGAGGTTTTATTTTTGTTCGAAATATTCGATTGGCCAATTGTGGTACAACAAAAGGTACTTAATAGAGCTGTGTATTGTGAATCCAGTTTTGAATGGATACAGGTACTGTAGTATTTTAATCCAGTACTCACTTTTGTTTACAATTTACTCACGATCTATTTTATTTTATTATTTTTTTGAGATACTGTGTTGTGAAGAATCTTTACTGGGTTCAATATATCCCCTTTAAAACTGTCAGTCTGTTGTGTGTGTGGTATTTGGGGTGGATATTGTAGGTCTAATTCAACAGTTAGGCAGGTAAATATCAGCAGTCTCCTCACTGAACCTAGAACAGAGTCAACCCTCATTTCCTATTTGATACATTTAACACTATCTTAAAGTGACAGGAGCAGGTAAGGGTTACATCTTCACAATTTATTGTTTCTTATCTGTGAAATTAAAGTAAATAAAAGTTTTGTTTCCACTGAGGGAAATAGTTTCAGCTTACAGAGACAGACAGGAGGTCTGCGTCGCCATGGCGTGTAGTTACATTTCTGGGGAGGTGCACGTCAGGCTACGGCGTCAGTTCAATGCAGAAGTATTAATTCCGCATAACAAGAGCGTGGTCTCACTCTGAAGCCGTCAAAATCCAGCGCATGGGCAGTGACTTACGGCATCAGAAACTAATGAAAAAAGCCGGCTTCAGGGGGAAACTTGGCGGGACCAGAACCAAAATTAAGGCGGCGAAACTCTGAGTGGGGCGACAAACACCAACTTTCACCCAAGAGAGCGGTGTCCATGTCCTGAAAGATTCTAAAGCCAAACTTGTTCTTTTTGCCTAAAACCAACCACGTGTGTTTGTTGTTGAAGCAAGAAAATGTTAATTCGCAGTGTTGTACTGATGTTGTTTTTATTTTGAAAGAGACTGTATGCAAGCTGTACATTTCCTGTGAAAACAGAAGTGTATTTTGAAGTTGACACAGCGTCCCAGAACATCAACAACCAACACACCCAGGGTACCTTGGACGTCATATGTGGACGTGGAAAGTCCATGACCAAAAGTCAATATGTGACGAGGTCACAGTGAGGATGTGTTGCTAACAGCCATGTCTACATCCAGTGTAACAGACTCATCCAGGCTGTTTTAATATGATTACATATCACAAAAGGTCAAGACAGTGATTTCAAAACACAGAAACATTTTCTTCCAAACCAGACTGACAATTATTTCTCTTTGTACTTTAAAAAACAAAACAAGGAGAGAAAAATAGAGCTCTCTGATAAAAGATCAGAGGAAAGTAAAATCAAATATTAATTGAAGAAATTACTGCAAGGCATTAAATCATAAGATTAAAACATCAGTGAACAAATAGGCCTAAATCTAATATGTTAAATATTTAATTCCTAAAGGAGACGTGAGTTTGCAAAAATAGTCAAGTGCACTGTTTTGAAAAACGGCCACGCCAGTTGTTCCCTCGCCAAAATTTAGGCAAACTTTAAAGCGTTATACCGAATCTTACTAATAAGATAGCATGACATGGTCTGAAGCAATGGATGCCTGAGGTCATCTAGTTTTATATGATGCCAGTGTCTTGACTTTAAAACCTCATTAGCATGTCTGACTAACCGACACATCCTCACTCCGACCTCGTCACATATCAACGTTTGGTCATGGGCTTTCTACATCCAGATACGATGGCAAGGTACCCTGGGGGCGTTGGTTGATGACGTTCTGGGACGCTGTGTCAACTTCAGCCTGTTATATGCATTGTCTATTTTCAAAATACACTTCTGTTTTCACAGGAAATGTAGAGTTTGCATACAGTCTCTTTCAAAATAAAAGCACTACATCGGTACAACACTGACTTTTTATTGCCTTCAGCAATGTGGTCGGGTTTAGGGAAAAAAGAACAGACTCAATGATTTTACAGGAAGCAAACACTGGCCTCCTAAGTCAAAGTCAGTGGTTGTTGGAGCCATCCACCATCCGTCCCACCCGCCCGACTTGGTGGGGAAAAAAGTGGACATATCATTATTGATATCAGGTATCGGCCAAATGACTTGTTACATATCGGCATGTTGGATATCCATAAAAATTCCATGCATCCCTAGCATTGTCCGTTGCACATTGGAACTTTATGTTTCAACAAAGCTCTGGTTAACGTGCGGTAAGGTATAGGTTTAAAAATCACTTGGTCATGGTTCGGAGAAAAAAAACGTGTTTCAGCATAAAATACCCAGTTTTTGGAGGCCCAGAAGGAAACACAGCGATATCTCAGTAAAAACAGCCACTTTTTATGGCACTATTTCTGCCGAAAAACACCAATGCGTCGCTGAAAAGCTGCTGAACACAAAGAAAAGACTCACAAAATAAACAACTGGATTTTGCTTTTTGTTGGTCTCAAACTACGGTCTGCAGCTTGGCAGACGTCTCGCTCTGGTGACGTACCGTTCACCATCTCCTCCACCTCCCGATGACAAAGTCAGCTTATCTACACTGCTCCAAAAAATGAAGGGAACACTTAAAGGTCACAGTGTAACAGGAAGTCAGTTAGAGACAACCCCCAAAAAGGGAATGGTTTTACATGTGGTGTCCACAGACAGTTGCTCTCTCCTTATCCTTCCTGACCGATTCTTCTCTAGTTTGGTCTTCTGCTAGTGTCCTTGTCACGACTGGTAGCATGAGGCCGTACCTGCAGCCCAGTCAGGTTGCACAGGCGCCCAGTTCTCTCCACAGATGAGAGCAGCTTCACACTGAGCACATGTGACAGGTGTGAAAGAGTCTGGAGACGCCGTGGTGACATCATCCAACATGGCCAGTATGGCGGTGGGTCAGTGATGGTCTGGGGAGGCAGGTCCTTGGAGGGTCACACAAACCTTCATGTCATAGTCAACAGTACCCTGACTGCTGTTAGGTACCTCAGAGCATTTTCTCCTGGTGACTGGGCTGCATCAGATCAACATTTGAATGTGTCCAACACTTTGGTTTATGGTTAAATACCTGCAGAACTAATGACGTTCCCATCAGCATCAGCTGTATTTAGCTAAGATGGCGACCCTGCTAAACATTAGCTCTGTCTCTGTGAGCACTTTGACTTCCTTTTTTGGAGCCTCCATTTGAAGCTAACTTCTGTCCTACTTTGGTTAAGTGCATATGCAGCTGACCTCAGTCAGAAAATTGATTCCTCTGGAGGTTCTGCTCTGATGAGACGTTGCTCTCATTCAATCAAGCACCTCTTTTTACTTTCTTTTGTATTTTAAACCACTTATATCTGTCCCTGCACAGGACCAGGTGTGGAGTTGAAACCATTTGTCTCTCACGCGCAGACTATATTTTAGCCACAACATTCTCAAGCTACAAAAAGACACGTCCAATAAGGAATTACTCCAACACACTGAAACGACTGAGGAATGATGAGAGAGGGGGAAATTCCAAATCAAAGGCCGAGGGTTTGATGTCGACTCATAAATGCATCATACCGTCAATCACTGCATCGGCTTTGTCAAAGAAATCAACAGCACCACTGCTGTATGCTCTGTTTTACCTCGACAAGCTTTCATTTGTTTCAGTATTTTTATTGGGAAGTAAATATTTGGCTTAATCCATATTTTTCATTTCCAAATGTTTGACGAGCAGAATGACTTCATTTGTGTTGTGCACTTCAATCTGAGGCTTGTTTTTGTTTTCCAGTTCAAATTAGTTGCACGATGGTTTGAAATGAAAAACAAAAAAACAGTAAGATTTGTGTTGAATTATTGACAGATTAGAGTCCAAGTATTTTTATAAAACTGGGCTGAATCCTGTAACAGGAGCTTTCAGTTGGAATTATCAGATACAGAAAATATTATTTCATCTTGGGCAAAAAGGGAAATGCTTGAACAGGAAAAATCACCCATTATTTTGGAATACAGATCTCGGCTTCAGTACACAGGAAAAATCACCCATTATTTTGGAATACAGATCTCGGCTTCAGTACACACACACACACACACACACGCACACACACGCACACACACACGCACACACACGGTGTTTAACTAAAGGGAACGGACTGTGCCCTGTCCAGGGGTCGTTCTGGGACTCCGCCCTGATATCTGGTGGTGTGGATGGAGCTCTGCCAGTCATACCACTCACCCGCTTTTATTTTAGACTCAGACCCAGCCCTGTGAAAGACTCTGACACCATCTCCTCTCAGGAAACAAATGATATATATCCGCCTCCCTGCAAGAGCTGAGCGTTCCTCTGCTGAGCTACAAATTGAACGTTTCACTCAGCAGTTATATGAATGATGTGACTTCTTCTTGGATGCTAAATTTAATCTCGCCTTTTCCCCATTTTTATCACTGCCAGCCGTAAGCCTGGAGGGGGTCATGCATTTGGCCGTGTGTGTGTGTGTGTGTGTGTGTGTGTGTGAGCGCGTGTACCTGTCTGTGCGCAGATAATCCCAGAAACTACTGGAACAATGAGCCTAATATTTGTGTGCACATTTATGACTGTATGCTCAAAGACCTCTCGTGTCTGTGGTGATATTTGTGCTTCTACAACAAGTTATGTAGTTAAATGCTTTCATTTATTTATTTTGTTTGTTGTTGTTATTTCTTATATCTTTGGGCTGTAGCCCACAAACAAGTTAATTCTGTTAAAAGTCCAGTTATGTATGAAATGGATCAAAGATTCGTGCCTTTGTTTTGGTTATTAAAAATGAAATCGATCTGCTCTGTGCAACGTGCTGTTGGCTCCTTCACAAATTTACAAGGTGTGTGTCTAAATTCTGGGAAGGGACACTTCTGCAGGAATTACATGAATTGTCTAGAGTGGCTGTGATCAGTGCGGGTGGCGCTCTGCCACCTGGCTGCACTCGACTGAATGCACTTTTCTAGGTTTTACTGTAATCTATTTAAGCTCTGAATTGTGAAGGATGGGGTGAATATGAACCTGTCCTCCTTTTAAAATTATTCTGTTTCTGTATTTTTCTGTTCTTACTGCATGAGTTAATTTATGACTTGATGAAAATAGATGAAATCAATTTATGTACATTTGTGTCAAAGTGCCTTACAATCTGTACAGCACACAACATTCTCTACACTTAAGCCCTGATCACACAGAGAGTGTTTCAGCAGCTGGAGGCTGCTTTTTATAATTGTTTTTAATGAGAATGAAACTTTTTGCTCGCTGTTGTTGTGTTGCTATGCGCCTCGCATTTCTGTTCTCTAGGCACCTGGCATTTTTGCTGGAGTGCTCTGAACTCTTGAGTTGAAAACAACTTCAACTCAGAGCAGAAAAGTGTCCCACGTCTTTTTTTCCCCATTGTCCAATGGGATGATCTGAGAGGCGGGGCTTCTGTGGTGGTCACGACAACAAGTTGGTAAACAATGGAGGAGAAACTGGTGGTAGTGGTTGCTGGATACCCAGAGCTATACGACTTTACAAAGCACAGTTAGCACCATCTCAATAGAAAACAGCAGATAAGTGCAGTACTGTAAACGTCCATGATGGAGGAGAAGCTCCTGGACCAACTGGTCGTACTCCCCATGATCCAGCCTCTTTTTTAGGGTCTCATGTACCCACATAGATCTCTGTTTATCTGCTGACAGCCTCTCAAATAATTAGGTCTATTTAGCTAGCCAAAGTAATCGGTACATTGATAACACTGGAAGGTTAGGGTAAGGGGGGTGATGGGGTGGTTGCCTGGCAACAATAAAAGGTGTTTTCTTCGTTTGTTTTACGAGTGTATTTTTTTTTGTAGACAGCATTTTGCAGGTTGCAAAACTTTGTCTGTGTGATAACAGATTAAATACCTGCAGCGCCGCGCAGCGCAGCGGCACCGTCAACACTAAAGTGTATTTCCCACCCCAGCCCACTAGGTGGCTGTACCTACACTAGTTGCCAACGGTTGCCAACTACTAGTAACGGAAGAAGAGGAGGAAAATCTTTGAGGCAACAACAACTTGGATTTCACGGGTGAGTTTCTTATCAAAATCGTCTTATTAAAAATTTGAAGCAACTGGAGTTGATACTACGGCTGCCGAGACGTACATAATAGGCTTTTCTCGCAGCAGCGGCCGCGCTGGAAATAGAGCAGTGGGCTGAAGCAGAGCGGCACGGTGCGGCGCGGCGGCCGGCGCCGATGTGGGTTTGTTCATAGAATATAATGGAGGCGGGCATTTTGACGCGCGGCGTATGGCGTCTGTTCATCACTATTTCTTATTAAGCAAAAGGTGAACATTATGGTCTGCAGAGCACGATATCTGAATTTTAGCTTGCGTGACATTAGTTTTTATCTGTTTCTCTCACCCTTGGGTTGGAGGGCTGTGCCCATATGGACAAGCATTTCCACCATTGACCTTAATACTTATGCGTAGTGATGGCCAAATGAAGCCTCATGAAGCATTTTCTTTATTTTCTGAGCCCACTAGATGGCGCTTTTTGTTCAACAAAAGGTTGAAAGCACACTGAATTGCCATTCTTTGTGCCTTTCTCTTTAAACCATGAGCGCCATCTAGTGGGCTCAGAAAATAAAGACAATGCTTGATGAGGCTTCATTTGGCCATCACTACTTATGCGTACAATGTATTTCCCTTCATCGAGAACGGGATGGAGGAGGAAACCTCAGGAGGAGCAGCAGAAAAGAGACGAAGGAGGGATGGATGCCTCATTTGCCCCTTTTCCCCACCTGGCACAAGTCTTCAGAGGTCATCGAGGAACAAAGACAGGCACTCAGTGTTGTAGGTCTCAAGCCGTAATCTCAAAATCATTTTACTACGCAGACCAGGGGAGCTGCTGGCCTACTGCTGTCTTGATTGGTTAGTGTGTAAGGTAGAGCAGAGAAGATATCCCAAATATAGTGTCCGCTTGAGCTGTTATTGATTGTTTAGGTGGCTGAAGTATGTTTTGCTGTGGCCCCGTCCACAGTAGTACAGCTCAGCTTCCATGATGGTAGATTTGGTTTAAAGACACTAGCAAAGCAACACAGTACATAAAATAAACAGCTGACATGTCAGACATTTAACTATATATCTTTAAATGTTACATGTGGAAAGTGGGGTGTAAATACACAGAGGTCTGGAGGTTATAAGAACTTACAATATGCTCAGTAACCGTGCACTGTGGGGAACCTCTGTGATTTACAGCTGAGGCTTTGGACACCTGAAATGTTACGCCATCAAACTTGATTCCAGCTGCTGAAAAAAATGTGTCATGTAATAAATCTGATTGACAGTCTGTGTGACATTAATCTGTGAGAATGAATCAGATGCACCAACAAACTAACGGCCCAGAGGTGCAGGCTGCGTAAGAGAGCTGCTAAAAAAAATTCTTGCTTTCATATCAGTTATTGTTTTCATATAGCAACAGCAGGCCCACGAAATCTGTGCCGGCAGAATTCTGATGACATCTCTGCAGATTTGGAAACAAACATGTTTTAATTGAATTTTGTATTTCACATTACCAGTAGTGATGGCCAAATGAAGCCTCATGAAGCATTTTCTTTATTTAATGAGCCCACTAGATGGCGCTCATGGTTTAAAGAGAGAGGCTCAAAGAATGGCAATTCAGTGTGCTTTCAACCTGTTGTTGAACAAAAAGCGCCATCTAGTGGGCTCAGAAAATAAAGAAAATGCTTCATGAGGCTTCATTTGGCCATCACTCATTACCAGCCAGTGTTCATCTTGTTGATGAAATCTATGATGAAAACTTTTTGTCAACCACTTTTTTTGTGTGATGAAAATGAGACGACAACAAGCTGAAAATAGATCTAGATAATAAAACTAAGAAAAAGTCTATGTTTCACTTTCGTTGATGAGACGAGATGAAATGTCAGTGCTGGACTATCGGACTTTGGAAGTCAAGAAAAACCATGCTTGCAATTATCTTCAGATGCAGCATGAGCAACAGGCTGGTAAACTCCAGTAAATAGTCTGCACCAGGATGTTTGGGTTGGTGCGAGTTGTGAGCTGTAATTCAGCAGTAAATAATCAGCCGTGTGTGTCTGACTGTGGATGGTGGAGCTGCTGAATGGATTTGTGGAGTTTGTTAGTTGCAGCGGTGGCTGTTAGCAGCTAGCTCCGCTCGCAGACTTCACAGCTTCATCTCGCAGGACTCCACTCAGTCCAGACTGGAGAAGGTTTGTGGGTTGATGGTGTTTGACAGGCAGGTAGGAGGCTCAGT
>NC_065516.1:34516565-34520415 GCF_006386435.1 Epinephelus moara | reverse complement strand
CAGTGTTGCCAGATCTTGGGAGAGAAACAAGCAACCAGGGCTATGGAAAGAAGCCCAAAAGAAGCGACTATCATGCATTTAAATAACTTATTAGACGGATATATATAGAGGAAGGCGACGTTTAGAGAGCAAGCCCAAATAAGCAACTCCACTTTAGAAACAAGCCCAAAGTCGTGGAAAATAAGCGGACTTGGCAACCCTGCGGCTTGTCCTCCTCACATTTCTTCCGTCCTCCTGCGTGCTGACGTGGGAAGTATCCCGCCTTTGTCAGTCGTGTCACACTTCTCCAGTTTTCTAGCATACCAGATATCCAGTCCCAGTCGCAGACGAGGGGGTGACTTGCTCGTAGACTTGTTCACACATGAGGACTCGTCGTGACAGACTATCTGCCGACTCACCTCCGACCCAAGGTGGCTCTCAAGATCCTCTGCGACGTCAAAATCGCGGTGAAAATCGTGTAATGTGAACTAGGCTTAAGTGTGTGCTCGTAAATCAGCCCTTAAACCTGTTAAACACTGCTGGAGACATGACACACATTATTTTATACAACCTCTAATTTCGACTAAAACTTGTGTGACTAAAGCTGAAAGGCAATTTGGTCTCAAGATTAAAACTAACTCTTAAACTAACACTGTTACAAGCTCATTAAAAGCAACCCACAGAATAGAGCCATCTTATCAAATATATAAAAATGTAAGTAAATATCAGAGTTTAAGATTGACACAGTTTGCTGATCACCAGAGGATGAACCTCACAGCTTTGGGCCTATCGCCGCCCTCAGAATGATGAGTATGATCAGCTGCTCGCAGGACTTTATTTGTTGTCTCGTTCCTTTAACGACAGATGAGATACAGTGGCTCTGGCAGTATTTCATCCAAACTAACAGTGTTGTGTAACATTCTACCAGGCAGCAAAGGGGTCCCGTACCAAAGTAGCCCTCAGGGGGAGCATTTAACACCTTTTCATGGCACAGCATTAATTCCCTGGCAGGGCCCTCGCCTTTCAGATCATGTTCCTTGTATGCTGCCTTTGCAGTTACTTGCTTTGAAGAGCAACTGATATATGGAATCATCTTCCATACTTCTCCTCATGACTAATAACCTCGCTGGGAGGTGGGAGCTTCACAAACCTTCCCGCTAAACGACACTCTGAGGAATCTCTGTGCAGATCCTGAAGATGAATATTAAGAGTGTGGATGGATGGCAGGGGGCAGAGGAAGGAGGCAGACTGAAAGCACCTCGATATTCTCCAGATGACATTTTCCTCTAAAGCTAAAAGTGGCATATTATGCTTAACACCTCTTTTAGCAGATGGGACTGCAGCGGGGGTAATCAGTCTGCCGACAGTGGAGGATATATCCATTTACATTATGCATGGCTTTCAGACGCTGTAATGTAAAAGGTATTTAACAGTGAGCAGGGCAGGGGGAAATATGCTAACTAAAGAGAGACGCTTTGATTTCAACTCACACCTGTTCAGTGAATTACATGGTAGGCGTGAATATTTAGATTCACACTGTGAATATATGAATGCACCAGAGATAGGCAGAGTTTCAATTAAATGTGTTGAAAATTAATTAATTTAGAGTGTTCTGTAATTTCTATTTTGCTGGAAAGAAAAAAAGACCTTGTATTTGTGTATTTTAAAATACATGATTTAACAAGTAATTTTATTTTTTAATAAGACATTTTATCCACAGGTTTAAACTCTAGGAAGACCACTGTAAACTTTTTCTCTTTTATTATCTTTAACTGTGTTATATTCTGCTGTAATGGTGCTGTTTTGTGTCCTTTGCTCTCGTAAAGTTGCAGATCTTAGAGATGTGCTCACTCCACTGCGCTTGTATTTACTGCTCTGTAAAACAGTATCAGCTGAATGTTAAGTGTTATTATAATCTAAAAGGACTTATACGTCACTGTGGCCTAACTGTTCAGTTCCCCCTGCTGCATTTTAATTGGCTGATCACACAGGCAGTCAATGATCTCTTTGACGGACAGAAACCACCCAGCATGCACCGCTGAATTCACAGACTCTGATTGGTCACTTTAAATATGACGTATTAGTTAATTAGTAGAGGTCATCTTTTCAATGTAGCGGGGTTAATGTTGGACCCATCATGAGGCTACTACATGTCTAAAATGTGATGTTTGTATAAAATATATTTCTGTGTTTTAAAGCAACCCTTACCTTTCTGGAAATGTTACGCTTTTCTTTGTTTAGGTTAAAATGATATTAATACACTGAAATGTAAGTGAATTCCACCAGAAATAAAAACTCATGATTACATCATTCGCATATGGTTCTAAGAAAACTCCGACCAATCATTTTATTTGGACCGAAACATTAACGTTATCTTCCTTGTGCGTTTCCACTTACTAGTAACGTTAACGCTAATGTTAGCCTACTGTAGCATAGCCTCTGAAACATTAACGATATCTTCCTTGTGCGTTTCCATTTACTAGTAATGTTAACGCTACTATCTAACGTTAGCTTACTGTAGCGTAGCCTCTGAAACATTTACGTTATCTTCCTTGTGCGTTTCGACTTACTAGTAACGTTAACGCTACTATCTAACATTAGCACTGTAACCTGATTCTAACTTACTAGTAACGTTAACGCTACTATCTAACATTAGCACTGTAACCTGATTCTAAAACTCATCAGTCATCACTGACTCCGGTTGAGTTTTAAAACTTTGCGTTTGACTGTCTTGGTTGTAACGTTACACTCGCTCTCCTCTTCCGTGTATCTAACGTTACCATGCCAACGGCTACATCTATCATAGACGTAATGAGGACGTAATGGAGGAGGCGGGAGTTGTGGATGTTCAAATTTCAAAAAGGTTTTGACGCTGTATAAAATGCAGTGGTGGGCTCGTTACTCAAAAAATGTAATATATCACTCATTACTCTTTACAAAAGTAATAAAATTACTTGACTGATTGCTCCCTGTCAACAGTAATTCGTTACACTTGTCATATTACTTTTCCGTTACACCCCATAAAGTTGGTAATTGCGTATCTCCCCAAAATTCAGATGTGTGTCTCAATGTGAACGTCGGAGGAATCGCCGTTACGTGTAGCTTCGGCTGGATAGCTTCTTTTTTTACAGACCACATTTATGACACTTTATGTTAAACATTAAGTACGTTGACATTAGGTCTTTGTGCAGACCATGTTTCACCCACCAGTGCAATGTGAATTTGGAGAAATACCTCACACACTGATCAGTATCATCGTTATTGTGTTTTCATTTTAGCTGGTTGAAATGAGGTCTTAGATGTTCAGACTGAATATCAACCAGTTTTCAACTAGAAATCCCGCTTGGTGCTCACTGGGTAGGGTACGATTTGCACACTGTAGAGGATGAAAACTCAAACTGTTGCAGATCACAGTGAAATATGGTCTAATGTTCAATCAACGTCTTCAAATAGTCGATGAACAAACTTTTTCTTTTGAACCTTTTCTGAACCTCTTCTTATCAGTCATTCTTTTCTTTTCCACAGAAGAATGTTTGCTGGGTTCAATAGCGTACATCTGTTTGGTTTTGCTTTTTTATTTATTCTTTTCTTTTTCTACGCTTTCCCTCAGTTTACCACCTCCCCTACACACACACACACACACATACATACGCCAACACTGAATCAACACAACACCAGCAGCTAACACCTTGTTCTCTTTTTGTCTGAAAAATCTTTTGTTAATTGTTCTGTCTTCATTGTTGCCTTTTCCTTTTGTTTATCTCAAACAAACAAACAAACAACCCTATTCACACATTAAGAGCCCTGAGGGGAGTGTTTTCTGTCCTGTTTCTAAAGACTGTGAGGTACCCAGGCGCTGAAAAACAAAAAA